>NW_020798295.1:0-42232 GCF_002237265.1 Aspergillus thermomutatus
TTGTTGTAGTGACAGCAGTCTGCGACCTTTTGTCAAGCGCGGCGATCAGGCGGAAGGGGCGCTCCGTATGTATGTAATAGATGGTAGGATGTGAGGAGGAGATGGGATGAGTCGAAGGTAGGTATTAGGTGTAGCAGTAGTATACGGGTCGTTGAAAGTGATCAGTCCAGTTTGATATGGATGTGGAAGGATAATGTGAACCCATATTAGGGACTTTGTTCTTTTGATGTGAAGCTGTTTGACAGAGAGTAGAACAATCTGACAGAAGAGATCCTGGTCCAGAGGGCGTGGATCTATCTTTTTCTATTTCTTCTGGCCTTTGTTCGTTGCATTAATTTAATTTCATTCACCCGAATTTATTATTTTATTTTATTTTTTGTTTTAGTTCTTTATTTACTCCGTACTTCCGTCTTTATTTATTTTTTCTTTCGTCGGTCCGCGGGCCGGGGAAGATCGGATTGGGGGCGGGCGTGGGGAATAAGGGATAAATGGTAGGACTAGGAACGAAGAGCAAGAAAATCAAAAAATAAAATCATCGAATAATTATTTTTGAGGGAAATCCCGGAGGAATAATGAAAATGTGAGGAATTATTTCCCATTACTATTAGCATGAGTGCCGAATAGACCCCGTGCAATCTGACTGACTCTAACTCGGCGTCTGACAACTGTCATAACGGAGTATACGAGCTTCATATGCAACAGCAGCCTCAGCTCACACAGAGTAGCATTACTTTCTCAAGACCAGAGTCAGACAGGCCCCCAATTCTGGCTGTCGTTTCATCAGAGAAATTCATTTGGATTCGAACATATTATTGCTCACCACATGTGCTCCGTATCAAGACTGGAGAGGGAAAAGTAAAAGAAAGCCACCTTCTACCCTTGCGACAATCAAACCGGTTTCTTTGGCACCCAGCGCGCCTCTGTTTCTTGCGGTCAACCGTCTTGAAAGCTGATTGCTGTATACAAGCTCAAACAGAAAATGTTTGCGGTCGAATCACACAACGGGATGATAGCTCGATTTTCACCGCTCCTACTGTTTGATCCATTCCTCGCAGCGGATGCACGATGCTACAGAGGTACGTACAGCGGGCGGATGTAAGTCTGCAAGTCCTTACGGGAGTATATACATGTCGATGGACCAGCCAGATATCAGATTACAGACGTTGTGTGTAGATAGGTAGATGTCGAGTGTTTGGGCCCTGATCTGTGTGTTGTTCACCAGACACCAGGACACCGCGCGCCCCGTCTCCCTGGCCATTCTTTCTGGCGGTCAGGGCGACAAACAACAAGTCTGGGAAATGATTGATTTTTGCATCCTGATAATGAAATCTTGGTCTCTGCCCAATGTCATTTGTGCTTGCTCCTGAATAATACTGAGTCTACTGACTCCTGATCGTAGGGCTCCCAAGTAGAGCAGGAAAAAGAAAAGAATAAAGCGCGGCAGAATGCGCGGCATCCGCGGTGGAGATCCGGCTATTTGTATAAGACTTGGTGCGCATGCGTCCTTATTTTGGTCCTTATTTTATGGTTTCTTCGGTCGCATCTCGCGGTCGCGGCAAAAATCATTTTGCCATGCCCATAAGACCAGGCCAAGTCCTCTTTTTTGCCTCAACCCTCGTCCACAGAGTCTCAGTCCCTTTGAGGTGAACCATGAATATCAGCAGGTCACTACTCCCTCCTGAGAGGTTCCCCCACCTCCCGAGGGAGTGAGGCACCCCACGAAAAGAGCCACCGGTACGGAGTCGGAGTACGGAGTAGTACCTCAGAGTTCAAACACATGACTACTCAGTAACCCAGACCATGGGATGGAGGACGCGGTCTTTGACTCGGCTTCAAAAGCATCGAGAAAACGCATCAAATCCATTAATTGGGTTAATGAACCGTGTCTCGTCTGAGTCGTCTCCAGCTTCGAAGAGTTACTCCACCCCCGCTGAATACCATGTTCTAGCCCTCCGAAGTGAATTAGGATAATAAGAAGTATGGTTACGGCGTAGTAGCTCCGTCGCTAGATTGTACTCCGTGAGGCACTTCTGCCCCCATTCAACGGCCTCCTACCCGCTCCTCCGGAAATCTCCCCGTCTTGGGGCAACACTACCTATCGAGCCTAGGCAACCAAGATGAGACAATGAACCACGCCTCTTTCGCCGGATTGGATTCTGCCGTGACTTCAGCCGAGCTTGTGACTCGTGGAATTATTCCCATAATACCTAGGTAGCTGGACGGAAAAATGGAGAGCGAGTCCCTCGGCAGGTAATACTCCGTCTGCTCCTATCGAGTACGCACCAGAGTTTTGTTCTTTGTCCATAGAGATGTATGGCGCCTTCTAGGCCTATGAGTACAACCAGAAGAGGAAGTATGAGTTATTGAGTTCTTTGTGTCGCATGTCAAGTATTTTCTCCGCACCAACTATCCTGACTATATGAACGGAAGAACTGCCAGGGCCATGTGTAGGTAGCTGTCGCATATAATTAACCGATGTCACAAGCAACGAGGAATCAAGATGACACATGTCAAATAGGGTCGCATTCGGAAGATACTCCTGAAGATGTTCATCCGCTTTCTGGAGAATATGCCCCTGATTCACTCATAGAATGAGTTTCAGGATGTTTAAGTCGCGAGCACATGTCAGGAACGGATTCAGACGGATCCCACTTCTCAACTACTAGCCTCCTCCTTATGTTGATCGTCCTTTATACCCGAGCAGAGGTCTCGCCTAGGCACCGACACTGAAACCCAAATCTCAGAACCATCCAGCTGGGTAAGCCTTAGGTGCAAAGTACTTTGATTAAGGCGGAGATGAGGACAATACTAGATACACTACCTAGATACGGAGTAGTACAGACTACTTTGTGGAGAGTCCAGAGCTGAAGCACTGTGTTACCTTCCCCATCAAGCAATCAAATTAGAATCACAATTGCCCGATCGGTAAGACGGATCACCATCTGTCCATGCATCAGTACTTTCATCAAATCAACGATGTGATGAAGCCATCAAAATTTGTCATTCCAAATTCTACTCCACAAAATACGTCAAACACCTGAAGAATATGACAGCTACAGCTTATTTCGAGCTGTAGAAAGGCCAAAGTACACTCGATGTATCAACTGTCAGTATCAACTACCAGGGGTACCTCGTACTCAAGTATGCCGAGGTCCCAGGATCCAGAGTCTAGACCCAGACATCGCATCTACCCATCCATCAAGCACATTGGAAGACTAACACCCAATAACCGCCCAAACAGCCGTGGTTTAGCCACCGCGGAATTTCTCCCACACACCCGGGAGGAGCCACATCGACGATCGGACCGTCCAGGCGGATACGTCCCTCCTACTAGACAGTCAGTAGTCTAGTCACTTATGGAGTTACGGCAGTGATGCTCAAAAATAGGGATAAGTGGTCATTCCGTCCCTTTGTTTCTGTTTATTACTCAATAATTAGACATTGCGATCCATCAACTTTGGGAAAAAGTACTCCTTGGAAACGAGACAGGGGAACGGGATGGCCCGCGGAAGACGGGGAAATGGCCGCGCGAGAGTCCCAGCTTCCGGGAGACAGGGCTCAGGAGTGCGGAGATTGATGTCTGATGGTCCCTTTTGATGGCATTTACAATATCGTAGGACCAGGATATGAAGACAGTGATGGGAGGAGCGAAATCCCGGATCAAGGGATGACTACTCCGTACTCCTATTACTATCGTTGAATGCTGTGTCCGACCGTGGGAATGCATTGAGTCCGTCCTGGATATGGGCAGTTTGCCTGATTCGGTCAATGAAGGGTCTGACCGATCTGACAAGGACAGCAAGATACTGTGCCTTTACCAGTTCTTTCTAGAAGGGGAATATGTACTTTGAATTCAAGGTATGTTGCATCTCAGATTTATTGATCAATAACTGTTTGATGACGACGACGATCCGTCCATTCCCCTCCCCATGTTCAGTGGCTCCTGCATTCCATTGCCAGTAGGCCAAAGCCACTGGTTCTGCGCAGTGCAGGCACTTGTGTACTTTATTAGCAAATATTGATTGATGGTAAATTACCAAGGGCGCAGGCGCAGGTGCAGATGCAGCACCCCAGCATGCCAGGATCACCATCCAATCCTCCCCGACATTCCAGATCGCAATGATCAGATTCGTAGGCTCCATGGCCCATGATCCCGGATTCAACCCTGCAGTTCCGCCAACTTACAGCTCTTCCTGCAATGCATGTATTATTACCTGGCCCACTATCCATCTATCCTCGACAGTCGACACAAGTACCTACCTTGCGCTGCACAGTGTATACAAACAGACACACCGCATTACTCAGGCAATAATTATGTATCCTGTATGCACTGCACATTGCACACATACAACACACATATCTGTGCGGTGCAGGGTACATACATGAGCCACCTTCCCTTACCAGACGCCATACTCCAGCATCATAGGCCCTAAATGAGCGGTGATTCACCGCTTCCTCCATGGTTGGATTCCAGCCTGCCATGCCAGCGACCGACAGGAAATGAAGGGTCTGATATCTGTTTATTTATGAGGGAGCTTGGATCGCTCAGGCATTACCGACTATCAGCCACGTTATGTGGATGACCTGTGGCTGCTGCATCTGCGACCGGGATAGGTCTTAGAACCTCAGTGTATTGAGTCAGTCAATCTACCTAGGGTCGTGGATTCCAACTCTGGTTCTGGGAAATGGAATCCGATGGAGTCACAGCAGCATGTGAGGCGACTTTTGGTGCATATCATTATCGTTATGGAGCACAGCGTGGCTCTGAAGCTACCACAGTAAGGCCTGAGCGGAGGAGTCCAAGCTCAAGCTCAAGCTCAGTCTTCAGTATGGGGTAGAACATGGAGTGCGTATGTATGTCTCGCTTGTACTGTGTACGGAGTACATCATACTCATATTCTTCCTCATGCCTGAAGTCAAGCCAGAGTCAATCCCACACTCCTACGCTCTCCGCACTCCCCAGAGTTACCACTACATTCCAAAGAAAGACAATAGTACGTATTCCCGCCGCACGGATCTCCAGCTTCGTGCAAGGCGGATCCGACCCAGAGCAAGAGAATACATAGAGTGTACCTCCTCGCAGCGGAAGCTGCTTCCAGCTCCAGATCCCAGCTTCCAGGAGCAGGAGCAGGCGGAAGTATCGCGATCGTTTCCGTCCGCAGGAGGTTCCCGGATTCCAAATCCCTGGAGTCCCTGTTAGCGTAGACTTTGGGACGAGATTCGATTTTCGCAGCTTCCCCGGACGATCATCGATGGATATATCATATTGCTATTCATATATCATATTCATTGAGCTCCGGGAATGGTATGTGGCGAACCCCAGTCGGCGATTCCCGGTGCAAGCTGCTGATGGATAGACTTTGGAGATGTCACCTTCTGATTCCACGAAGCAGCAATAACGATACCTGGTCTAGACTTTGACTACGTAGACAACCCGTTGATCGTTATAGTTATCGGGAGCGACCAGCCACACTCGTCATGGGGGATGATGTCGATGCCTCGGTCCTGTCCATCTGACGGCTGCTAGTCCTATGGTGTTGTTTTGCTGTCCACCGATCGCAAGCCTTTTCCGAAATCTTCCTGTCGAGTATCTGTTACTCTCTTGATGTTGGTTGACATATGACAGTTATCGCGACTCAGCTGACATCATTCGCAAGTATCTCTGGTGTATACTTCAATCGGCACTTCAACCGAGGTCGAGCATCAGGATCAGAGACGAGGGTGCTCCGTCGAGTCGAGTACTCCATGCGATATCATTATTTTCTGATGTTATTGTGATCATATTGACAGCTGATGAAGTGGCAAATAGCTTCGTTGATGTGTAGCACTGTCCCATGTGACATTTCTAACTATATCGCGTATTGGTGCTGCTCATCCTAATAGGTAGCTGTTCAGCTTGTTTACCGTGCCGTTGCCGTCATCAGGTTGGAGTATACAGGCAACTAGGGAAGTATTTAGAAATCCATCATATTAATTTGCCATCGTTCGATAATCCTCCTGCAATGAACCTGTACTCATTTATTTCTAGTCATTTCTGTCAAGACGCCTCAAGTCACCAACATCCGTCAGCCAACAGTTTACGTGTACGCTGTCTCAGATACAACGCTCGATTACCTCAGATGGACCGATCTCACCCACATACGGAGTAGATATTTATATCATCGGCCAAACCCACAAGGCTGACTCGGCGTCTTCTGGATGCTTCGATATCAGTACCTATCTGAGTCCACTGTCCACTCTAGACGCACGAACTACGGAGTAATAAGACATGCCAAATCACCACTACCACATCATTATTAATGATAACGACGCTCGAGGTGTGGTTGGCGCAAATGAAGCACACCTCAGCCGCCCATGTAACCCCGACCGGGAGGAGTGTAAGCATCCGACGGATATCCATCATCTGTGGATGTGGATGCGTATGTGGATATTGATTGAAACGCCTGATTGTTCTACTGTCTCACCAGCTGCGAGCATCCTGGCATTTGGCCAGGGTGGGTGTTCCAGAACGCTTCTAGACGGCTCCTCACTGTCCTCAGGAGTGATGGTGGGGTCGGATGATGGAGACGGTGAGACTGATGGCGATCTTTACCTACAGAAAATATGGATGGAGATGATGCCTCGCTTGACCTGACAGATATGGCGAAGAGATGGCTCTCAGATATCTACGGAGTGGGGGGATTTCGACCAAGCGCTCTCTCCGCTGTGTTTATTCCACGTGTAGGGCACAAGTTTGTTAAATTGAATAATATCAATATCAATTCTCAAATTCAATAATATAATAATGGAATGAGCTAACCAGAACCATTCATCTCCGACAATTTCCCATCTTCATCTCTGCTCCCTTTCGGATTACTCGAGAGAGTAATGTGGACGGTTGTACCCTTGGAAGGATCCCGATCCTGGACGCGTGTCGGGTAATTCCAACGGCATCCATCCCGTCTGCATACTGCAAATGGTTAAGCGATGATGGCGGAAACAAGTACTCCGTAATCTTATCCTGCTTGATTCTGGTGATGAACAACCAGCGGTGAATTCCGTACAGCGACCACTCCCCTCCCATCATCCAGTGTAGAAGCATGCTAGCATCCAAACCATTAACCCTTAACCTTCTATCAGTAGCACAACAACGGAGAAACCCATGACAAAGTGGCATTCATGCGTTTCCCTCCAGCAGGAATCAAGATTTCCGACGCGATTCCATCGTTTCTTGTTATTCCAACCGTCCAGATGCCATTCTCGCAAACTCTAGATGACTCAAATCGGCGGTGAATGGCCTAGATTCCGGTTATTCGCCGGGTGATTCTCCTTTGGGGGGAACCGGATCTCCGCTTCGAATGGAGAACCGTGGAGGGGTAGCCCGTGCAGAGGAAGTTGGTCTCTGTTTTGCCTTTAGGTCAAGGTGGGTGATTGTGAGTTTCTGACTTGCTGGTCGGAAGATGGGATTTTCTAGCGTGAGTTAATCGTTCATCAAGATGGTTGATTGTGCGAGACGATGGCCAACAGATGTTGTAGATCTGGTCTCGTCTTGAGGTTGATCGCTGCCCGGGCGGTAAATATTTCCAAAAGCTGTAGGGTTGGTTCTTGGTCCAACCAGTCAGTCTCTTCCAATACCTTACTGTGGACATTATTACTATGTACCATACAGGCTACAGCGGGTGATTTTGTCACGTGATTTATGCTTCAGCGTGTCACTTTGATAAGTCATACGTCTACAGCGTTCGCGCTGTGGAGGTTGAGGTTCAAATCTATAATCATTTAGGGAGGCATAAACGTATTGCTCGATGCATCGTTCTGGCGATGATTACATTGATCTTCTATACGAACCGAATGGAGTCCTGAGTCGGACTCAGATCATGTGACTGTACCTATGGGTAAGCGTCGAAGCGATGAGCAGGCCCCATCAGGTCAGCTTGCTGAGTCATTGCCTACAACATTCATGGTGACCTGTCTGTCAGTATACTCAGTATTTCTCACCACGCTCCTCACCATGGCCTCAACCTTCCGCCTGCCATCCCGACTGTCTAGGCAATTCTTTCCTGGCGTCCCTTGTTTCAACGTCCTGCATCACCAGTACGCGAGTTCTCTCAGTCAAACTTCCCTCTCCTCGATTCAACCGAGAAGCTCGAGGAAGAAACACTGTCATGGTACTCACCCGATGACTTTTATCCGGTGAAAATCGGCGAGGTATTTCAATCAAGGTATCAGGTGATTGGTAAATTGGGCTATGGTGGATATTCAACTATTTGGCTGTGCAGGGACCTACTGTCAGCTTATCCTACTATCAAGCAGCGAGGCGAAAAAACTCACTTTGTTCTAGGCAGCATGTTTATGTCACACTGAAGGTATTTGAGCGCAATTCGGCAGAAGGTCAAAGAGAGACAGAAACCTACCACCATTTGAATTCCCTCAGCATAGTAGATCATGCTGGTGCTAAGCTTATCCGCAAAGCATTGGATAGCTTCCAGATTACTTCTGCAGAGGGCAATTTTGGATGTCTTGTTCATCCTCCCCTGGGGATAAGTCTATATGATTTTCGCACCCAACTCAGGGCCAAGGTACTTCCTGAAAAAATAGTCGAGTTGACCCTGGCGCATCTCCTTCTTGCTCTTGATTACCTTCATACAGAGGCTGGAATCGTCCATACGGGTATGATTATCCAACTCTCTATCTCCAGAAAAGCCTTCTAACTGAGGTTTCCCAGATATACAAGAAAAGAACATCATGATGGCTATTGAGGACACTTCGATCTTAGCCGATTTCGAAGAGGAAGAGAAATCCAGTCCTAGCCCGCGGAAAATCGTTGGGGATCGGGTGATCTACGCTTCTCGAAAGCTCAGGAAAACCAAGCAACATGGCCGTCCTATGCTGTGTGATTTTGGCCAGGCTCGCTATGGGTCAAATACTTACTCTGGGGATATCCAGCCCTATATTTACCGGGCTCCCGAGGTGCTCTTGCGAATGCCTTGGAATGAAAAAGTTGATATCTGGAATGTCGGAGTGCTGGTATCCTTTCATTCCTTTTGGACTTGTCTTGTAATTAAGCTTTTACGACGAGTGGCGGACATTTGCCCTTTGCTAACAATGGGTGCAGACATGGGATCTCTTCCAACAAGGACATCTGTTCTACGCTCGAGATTCAGAAAAGAAAAGTTCTGATGGTCATCATCTCGCCGAAATGATTGCCATTATGGGGCCACCACCGAAAGAAATGATGCAGAGCAGTGTCTATGCGACCGAATTCTTCGACGGCGAAGGTTTGTATGAATCATGATCTTCCAAGAGGCTTTTGCTGATTATGAAATAGGGAATTGGAAGGGAACCATTGAAATCCCTCCTATATCGTTGGAGAAGCTTGAAGGAAATTTGGAGGGTGAACCGCAGCAGCTGTTCATCCAATTCCTGCGCAAGATGCTCAGATGGAAGCCCGAGGAGAGAGAATCGGCAAGGGAGCTATTGGACGATCCTTGGTTACGGTCACCTTAACCACTCTGATTGCTCGGCGAGTAAATTCTAAACGACATGATAGTAGTTTGAGCCCCGGTTGCGCAAGGCGTAAGGAATGATATTGATAACCTTGAGCTTTGCCAATGTAAACTGTGTTTCCACTCTACGGGCGGCTGCAGTGCGTAGAGAACGAAAAGACACGAGCGCAAAAATGTATCAACCCAGATATCCCCAGTAATTGACATCACCAGACCAGCTGTTGATTTTCCCCGTGTTACCTGAACTAGGAAACCTAATTTTCATCAAGCAAGCTTCTGGCCTCTAAACTTCAATCCTGTTGACCGAACCATCTTGGTGTATGTGCAGCCTCCGCAAAGTTTTCAGTTCGCTATCCTTGATGCGAACCGATATCACGTCTTGCTTTTCCTCTGGGTCATCGTGGGAGAGATGCGGTTTGGCACCTTTATAATCTGTACTTAGTCGAAACTCGCGTTTGTCACGATTCGGGGTCTAAGGGTACCGGATCTCAGCGTTCTTGAATTTCGGATCCTGTTGCGGATTCATGAGTAATGAACAAGATCAGTCAGTTATGAATAGATTACTCACAATATTCTCCTCTGTATCAAGAACGTGACCGACAGGCGCTCGCCATTCAGCAGGAAGGTCACTCAATTTCGTTTTTCCAATTAGCTGGTAAAGACGACGTGCTGTTGCTTTGAACATTGCGATGGTTTTGGTCCGGTGGTGAAGTGTTCTGAATGATTAAGGACAAGAAGGATGGGTGTTCTTTTTAATCGATTTCGAGGAAGGGGCAGGTTGGGGAGGGCTATTTGTACCTCAAGGATAGCGCTTTCAAGACTTGCCCACCGTACTCTTTGGTCATTTCCCTGGGTGAAGCTGCCTAAATTTAGCAGCCCTAACAGTACCAGGCGCTTGAATCTTCCCGACAATCAGTGACGGATGTATTCCTTAATCCAGTGTCTCATCCGGTGGAATACCAGACCATCCATATTCTGAAAGGTACGATCAGCGCCGGGATGTCCCTGGTTGTCGTGTGCGGTTTGGACGACTTCCTTGAATAGGCTATGCGGTACGCAAAGACGGTGTTCTGGCATGGTGTAGATAAGTCCGTTCTCAGATTCATAGGGTATACGGACCGGACATTTGCTCCGTGCGTTGTCCTTAATGACTTGTTGGATACGGCCGTATTTCGGGTCGTTTGGATATCCGTCAATGATCCGTTGTTTGAATTCGTCGGCTAAGCCGATGGTAAAAACGTGCTCGTTCGTGTCACCATGCAGCGCACCGAGAGAGTCTTCTGGTTCGTCCTGGGCATATGACGGTAGTCGAGACAGGGCGTCAGGGCAGGGGCAGGGCTCGGAGCTACCGACGAGGAGATGACAACCATAGGTTTCTTTCGCAGGGTGCGGCGGGCGGGAGGCAGCACTGCCAATGGGTCAGGGTGCTCCGAAGCTGCTGTGACCTGCTGAGCCGGCCTCACCATTTTGCCTCAGATCGATTGTGATACATATCAAAGAATAAATACCATGCTGGGACGTTCGACTCGACAAGAACATTTGACAAGAAGAGAATCAAGTCAACGGAAGCCGGGCTCAGACGTCGCAGGGGTTCATTCTCTGCCTGGAATGACCACCGCAAGAGATATACCGGCAGAAAAGATACTTCTTCCTGGCAAGCAAGAGCTTGTGTATAGCCGTCATAGTTGCAACAACTCACTTGACCAGAGGTGTGATCAAGACCAGCAGAATTTGGCAGAGACAGCACGCATCAACTAATTGCACGCCCTTAAGATGACGGTAGCACCCAACTCGCGTAACCTTCATCGCCTGGAATCAGACGCAAAGCTTCTGGGCGGTAGACAATAGGCTCTCACAGGGGTTTCACAGGCTCCCCCAGATCCTCCCAGACAGTTGATAATGTAGGCGGGGCCGCGGGGGCGATGCATATGTAGCAGTTGCATAAAGCTAACCTATACACCCACTCCGCCTCTTCTTCGGTTTTACCCCTGACATTTGTTAGTAAATGTTTCTGGGAATAGCACGGGATAGCACAAACATCAGAAGTTTACGGAGGGGATATGTCTCCCTATAACAGCTAAACAGCGTGCCCCTCACCCCTCAAGCTCGGATGGTAGGAGTCCAAGCCTGTGATTAATTGGCCAGCTACAGCAATGGAGGCCTAATGACCCCATACCAAGCCCAGTCCAACATGGCTAGCCATGATCCCATCCCTCCATCAACCGTAAAACCCCTCTAGAGTCGCTAAGATGGAACTCCCCATCCTCGGTCCAGCTGCACTGGAACACTCTTGGCCAACTGGGTCTGTCCTGCATGATGAGCTTTGCACACCACTGCAAAGGTGGACTGGCAGAGATGCCTTATCTGGGTAATGACGCATTGATAAGCCATTGCCCAGCGGTATTGGACATCCACCCAGTATATTTTATCGTCGGAATTAGGAACCGTGGTTGTATCATAGCTAGCGGCTTCTATCAATGGAGCATCTGTGGTAAAAGCAGCCACTCTCCTTCGGACGTATCGGTAGGGGATGTATGATGTGCTTCTGTTCGCGACGACGGCCTATAAAAAAGGATTCATAGGCGGGAGACGACTTCTACAAAGCGAAAGGTCAGCAAGACGGTTGAGAAACACTAAGAGATCACCCGGGAACATACTGTCCCATCCCAATGAGTTTAGGAGGCATAGGCATACCAGTCTATCCAGCCTCAGATGTCGCGGCCTCAAGAGCTGGCAATGGCCCCAGCTCACCCCGGACCAAGCCCAATTCTTGGAGCCGAGCCATAGATGTCGTTGAAAGGTTCTTAGATGCAACAATGACACCGGGACAAAGCGGTGAATATGGAGTATCATCAACAACTATTGGCGGGCTTGCATGACGTTGGTCATTTAGTTGCGAACCTCTTGGAGCTGTATAAGTTAGAATCTGTTTTGGTAAATATCAGATCTGTGTACCTAGTACTTACTCAGTCCAGGACAGACAGCTCCGCCGTCACTTTCCGCATCGGCCTCCAGCTTGGGATGCGATTCACTCACTCCGGTTTCAGTGACCAGAGTAGGCCATCCTCGGATGATCCCATGCTGTGACTGACGGGTGCTTGGGGTGAAAATTTGATCTGCTTGTTTTCCCGTTGTAGCCTGGGGTTTGTAGGTCGTGGTACCACCCCAGCCTCTATCAGTCAGGAATTCCCATGGCCGATAGCTGGTCAGTAAGAACGATAACAACGTTCGTGGTAGTATAATCATGTGCAGCAGAAGGTAGGATCTTCATTATTCCGACAGAGCCATCCCACTGAAACCGATAGCTGACGACGCCAAGGCTGGATTTGTCATTATCAAGTCTCTCAATCACTGTCTTGGTGCGGACTTAAAGATTTCATGCCGATCTTGGGAGAGAGGAATCGAACACTTTAGGGACAATTCTGTAAGCGATAGTTTATTCCAACCTTTTTCAATAGCAGCTTACTATTCTTGAACGAAGATAGTTAAAGAACCCCATTCTTTAGCCATGCAAATACTTCGCAAACCTCTTGCAGACCACCGTGTCTTGTGGACTCTTCATGAGGGAGACACTTCACTGACTCCCATATCTGTCATTTGATGAAATCCCATTCTAGGAGAAAAAGAGCAACACATCCTCGCTGCAACGGACGTGTCTGCTGGCTTCGACAAGCACAGGAAATAAGATCCCCTGCAGAATCATTGGCAAACTGATGTCCAAGCGATTGGTATTGCTTTCTGAGCTTGGGGATGCTGAGACCCCATCCTACCTGCATTTGGTAGGCAAAGACCGTCAAGTGCAGCAGCACCAACATGTATTTGCAAGCTGGTATGCTTCTGATGTGTCATGGCATCTTTTGTGGTCGATGGTAGCCACATCCGCATGTACGCCCGGTCATGGGGAAGAAGGGGCAGCCTGAGATGCTGTGGCAGAAAGCCCCAAGCGCGGGGATTTATAGCTGCGTTCTTCAGCATCCATGAAAGGAGAAGTCTTTGGAAATATGTCTTTAAGCCATGCTTGTTGTGAAATAAAATTGTCTGATCTACTCTTGCTCTTCAAACAAGGGGAAAGTATATGGGAGAAGTCAGATATTGCTGGTTGAGATGGAGCAAGAACCGCAGAGAGCAATGAGGAGGGGAGGGCAAGTGGTAGATTCACTCCCAGAATGGATCAAGCTTCTAGTGAATAATTTGACTTTGCCATAAATGAGCTTGATTCACTAATAAGGATTGATTGAGGCTATCCTGCTTCACTATCCTATTGTTGTCTAGTCTAATGTGAATATAAGACAGATGACTAGAGAGCTCTAATGTCCTTTGCATGTGTGATTTTCCAGAAGGAAATGCCTTATTGACCTATGAAGATACATAGACCATCTTTTGTCAATTCTTTCATGCCCAAATCACAGTCTCTTAAGTATACCTAAACAGATCCCTCTTATTACATACTATGTCTTCATCCAAATCCTAAGACAACACTCCTCCTGCTTCACTAATACCCACAGTGTTATCACCATAACTACTAATAACCTCCTAGGCTATAGAATCACTAAAGTCCTTAGGACAGTCTATACCTATAACTGGGGTACTAATCTTCGCCCTATCATGTGCTTATCTATAGGCAGTGAGCTCCGCCCATTCACTAATCTAGCGTATACATCGCGGAACGAGGCAGTCGAGCGACTAGTAGGAGAATGTGTAGGTCGCAGGGAGAATGTAATTATAGTGATGAGATTTAATGTCTCTAGTATCGGGGCTTGTTTGCAGGTGTGTGCGTACAGGACTGCTTATGTGGTGGAGAGGGTTGAGGATTAATGTGCTAGTCTGATTTTATTTGTGATTCAACTGTGTTACAGAGAAAAGACCTCTGAAGCCGGCTTTATGAGTAGCTAGTGGTTCTTTGCGTTAAGGATCATCCATCATCCTTTTGACATCTGAGTTCGACTAGAAATACTGAAGAGTGTACTTGCCAAAGCCTTCTTGCGGGGCTTTCTATCAAGATAGTCCTGGGATTGAAGAGGAATTTCACGATTCATTCAATAATCAGGGTCTTCTGCAGCTTGTAGTGGCTCAAAGGGACAGATGAATTTGAGTGATAATCGATAACATGGTCTATGATACAGGCCTATAATACAGTCTTGCGCACATACAGTGAATCACATCCAAAAGCTCTGAGCCAGTGCACCGAATTTCTCATCATCCTCTGGGCCCCATTTCGAGTCTTGGAAGTCCCTGTACAGAGGAATAGTTTCCGGAGGTAAAGTCAAACGTGACTGAGATGCGAGATGCTGTGTGAGCCGGAGGAGACCCTTGGAATGCTCCCATCGCCGAGCCGATACACGCAGCGCAACGCAAAGGCTGACAAACGCATCTTTGCTCTCCAGTGTAGACAGGTCCTCTAGCAGCGTGAGCAGAGAGATCGTTACCCACTGGCTGAGGGGCGCAGAAATACGGTCCAGACCCCATAGCCGTCGACGAAGTTCAACTAGCCGAGCTACTTCCCGCGCCGCTTCAAGGCGCATCGCTCCGGATCTTGCATTTGAGGGGGTACTGGCATTGTTCATTTGTACACTTTTCAAGGATTTCTGCGAAGAGCCGTACAGTGCGATAATGATTGTGTGGTAGTATATGCTATACCCAACGAGGGACACGTCAGCATTGGCAAGGTTCCAACTGGTAAGTATCGCGGCACTCACTGGGTGCTGAGGACCTGCGGCAAAGACCTTTCGGTATCACTCAGCCGCATGCAGGAAGGTAAAAGGGCATTCCAAGCTGCAAGGCGCTTGAATGAAGCTTCAACCCTTTGGTCTACAACCTCGGGTGAGAGATCTCTCCGATCTTGGGAGAGCATCCGATATGTCACTGACAATCAAAGTCAAGTCACAGAGACGATTCATTAAACACGATTCATGGCCTGTAGTAGCTGGCTGGGAATTCGGATATGGAGCCCAATGCTCGCTCGCGAGACCTTCAATATGGAGCACCAGCGGGCGCGCACATTGCGGAATCCCAATCAATGGCCGACGCTGGTATAAGATCAGATTTGCCCTGGATGTTATCGCCAAACAACTTAGAACAACCCGGTCTGACGTGAGAGAGCGCTTGATCATCCGAAACTCACAGAAGAATATTGTACACCCCCCAAATGGCAGTGTTACAAACATTGTCGTACTGCCGCTCATTCTCGCTGGATTGTGGAGAAGCTGATGGAATGGAAGAGGAGAAATCGCGTAACGCGTACGCCATTCGACCCTCATACACTCGAGATAGATGGTCATTACCGAACGAACACGTGCTATCAAAGGTTAGACGCAAAAAGTCTAAACAGAAAGATTGCGGGCGAGGATAACAGTTTTCGTTCTCGTTACCATCTCCATAGAACGGCCAATCCTTGAATAGTGGCCAAGCTGAGTCGCCCCTCCTCCTCGTGGAGCCCCTGAGCTTGCTGATAGAAGCGTTTAGCTAGGGAAAGAGAGCTGTCGTTGATGTAGCTTTTGTTTTCGGAGGTATAATTGTCTAGTAATGCCTATGGTTCCATCATCAGGATTATAAACCCGCGGAGGAAACCATATGAATCACTCACACAAGCGTCAGCTAGTATGGCGTTCACCAGGAAGGGTGAGCAGTACTGACATGCCAAATTCCCCGCCCGCATGTCTCTCACGAATAGGCTGCGGTCAATACAGGGAAACATGGGATGGTTCCAGGTAAACCACAGCGAGACGAGCTCCGAGACAAACGCACTGTTGCACTGGACCATCGTCCACGGCTTTGCGGGAACGCTGAAAGGACGAGTGTGAGCGACCCGCTGTGCCTTGTGTGACTCTAAGGCTGGTCCCTCCAAGTCAAGGAGAAGGCGAAGTTGACGCCGAAGCTCCTTCACCTCGGACGTGTCCTTGATTGTACCCAGTTGCAGATGGTCTGTTATATACTCTCGGATTTCTTGCAATGAAGCATGACTCCGAATCATATTCACAAGGTGAGAGACATGGTGTCCATTGCTATCGCGAAGGGCGCTGACAAGCTGGATCAAAAGCTCTTGGTCTTGCTCCATCGTCTCTACCTTGCGCTTCAGAGCCCCTTTTCGTCGTAGATCATTACTTTCGTCAACAATGCATTCGACTGCATTTTCGAGACAGCGCGCACACGGTCGTCCACTGTCACACTATGTGTCCGGTCAGTCATGGCTTCAAGCAAATCAATGGAAGCTGGAAGCTGATATGGGGGTATCATTTTGATCACCGACTGATAAAACTCAGCGCCCGAGTCAGGAGATTGGCAATCACCTTTTGTTTTCTCTCCCGGCATGCGACACATGCTCTTGTCTGCTTTCGCCTTAGTGGTACGGACATTGCGTCTTGGATTGGCTAGTATAACCAAGAAATAGCGTGTACTGGGGTTGAACTTGTGGAAATTAACGCGATAGTAGTGCATAGTTCTCCTAGAGAGGTGGATTGCTTGACGTTGGGACTTGTGGGTTGGAATGGGATGTATCAATGTGGCTGATGTGTGACTGCGTTTGCTGCACATCGTGCCTCCCTTTGTGGTCCAATATGTATGAAAGGAGTAGATTGATAAACTGCTTGAGATCAAAGTCACCCAACAAGCTCCAGATGTCATTCAACTGGATGGGTAATAATTGCGAAACGTCCCTTCTTGGTTGTGGATTGCTGATCATTGCGTCAGTCATCCTCAAAACTTGGAGTGAACCCTGAGATCGGCAGCATAAAAGCTACAACCAATGACCTTTAGGCCTCAGGTTCTTTATTATACGGGTTATGACTGTCGTATGCCTTCATAGCCCAGTGGATGACTGCTTACTTGTTCTTATGTCGACTCCGCGCCCGCTGCCTGTCTTTTGCTGTTCAGAAATCGATACATCTAAGGAAATTCGCACTTCTTTATGATTTACCCCATTTTATATCCGCAATGTCGGACCCCTTCAAGGTCCGTTCTTTGGCACCTGCATCGAGCTCAAATGGCCGAACATTGCTGGAGAACTGTGCTTTGAAAACAATTCCAACTCGCCGTAACGCGTCCATGTCATGTTCAGCATGCAAGCTTCGCAAAGCAAAGGTTTGCATTTTTTTCTTGGGTTAGAGGATGGCGCCTGTTTTCGCTAACTTCTTCAATCAGTGTCAGGGCGGAACTCCATGCGGAAACTGCGTGAAGCATCAGACGGAATGTCGGAGAGAGGAAGACAAAGATGGTCGCCGACAGACATCCCTGAAGCGAAAACTTATCGAGCTTGAACAGGACCGCACTCTTCTCGTGCGCCTACTCGAGACCATTCGCGATGATGAGGATGTCAACGTCACGCAGCTTCTCAATCTTATTCGCAGCAATGCTCCGCCGGATGAGATTCGACCGTCAGTCGGAGAGGGTTTGGAGAGTCTTCCGAAGTCGAGACGCAGAATCAGCCCGGATACTGGCCGGATGGCAGCTGAGGACATTTCGTCAGAGCATGAGACTATTCGACCGCGGCCTCGCCGCAAGGTAATGACAATAAGAAGTCTCTGCGACTTCCCCATAGTCAATGTGCCGGCAAAGCCTTGGACATCGGTTACTGATCGCGATGATCTTGTCTCCCACCTCATGTCACTGTGGCTTACCTGGTATCACCCCGGTAGGGACTGTATGGATCGCGATCTCTTCATCAGGGACATGCAGTCGAAAGAAATTAACTCCAGATTCTGCTCTCCGTTCCTGGTCAACATCATACTCGCCGAAGCATGCGTGAGTGCGCGACCGCCGTCGACTACGCACAATGTCATACTAATGGTTGAATCATTTTGATGTAGTTCTACTCCGACGATCCTGAATGTTGGGCGATTCCCGGCGACCCGACATCGAAGGGATTGCATTTCTTCAACGAGGCCAAAATGCACCTCGATAAAGAGAGCAACAAGGCCACTCTGACCACTGTCCAGGGCCTTTTCTCAATGTTCATGTAGTAAGTCCACTCTAGTTTTCTTTGATACATCTGACATTTATGCGCCCCTGTGTTAGCTGACATTTCATTAGCAACTCCGTGATAGGTAATGACAGGCTGGGGTATCAGTACATGATTCAGGCCGCAATGAGCGCAGAAGAGCTTGCACATTCCAGAGCTCGAATAGTGGAGACGGCTGGGGAAGCCGCCCCAGAACTGACCGAAGCAATCAAACACGCGCTTCAAGGAGCTTTCAATATTGTGTCGTGAGTGAATCAAAATTGCACAGCGGCGATGCACGTTTCTGACCGATCATGAAGTGTTTCCTCGCTTGCGCTCCAGAAACCTATACCGATGAGGGTCCTCGAACCAATGCCTTCAGAACCTTGCAACCCAAAGGAGAATGACCAGTGGACGCTGTATCCTCATCGAGGACATCAATTTCCGGCACATACAAAGTGCTTACTCTCTTCATTGACAGAGTTTAGCGGCATCGTTGCAGAAGCATCGACATTTCTATATGGTGATGAAAAGCCTCCTCTCAGCGATCTGGAAGAGGCAGTCAATCTCACATCTGCGAAAATGTCGCAATGGATGGAGAGACTTTCCGAGTGTCTTACACTTGCGAAAAATAACATCCCTTCGATCATAGAACTCCAGTGGGTGCCCAGTCCCGTTCAGTGTTCTCCCTACCTCGAGCGATCGAACCGCTGATTATGGCTCGTTAGCATGCGCTACCATTCTGTCATGATCTTGATGTTTGGCATTCTAAAGAACGCCGGCTCCGGTATCGAATCGGCCACTGCGGTTGTGGCGCACGCAAAGCAGAAACGTATAAAATCTGCTCAGGCCGTCGCTGATCTGGTGAGAATGCATCGCACTCTCTGGGGCATAGAACGCATTCCTATACCCTGCACGCAAACAGTCATCATAAGCCTGTTTACGTTGCTGGAGGATCTCGGAGATCGCCAGAGCTCGAGCGCATTTGTCGACCTGTGCGTTACAGCCCGCGCACTCTCCCGGGTCTGGCCGTTGTTCACGGCTATGTTCCGGTCAGTCGAGCTGAGTGCGATTCAGATGGGTGTGGACCTCCCGCAGGAGGCACGGGAGGTCTTTGAAGACTTTGAGAGCAAAATGTGGAAGGCGCGGGATCATTGAAATTCGGCCGTCTTTATCCAAATTTTGCAGTATCCGGCAGACGGGAAGATGACCAAACAAGCAGGGTAGAGCTCGATCAGTTCCTTGAATGTCAAGTGGACGAGTTGTTAATTCCTAGCAACGACCATCTGCTGATCAAATATGGCTCTGCAGATATCAGTAGTCAGGGTTACTACTGGAATAATGATCTTCGCTTTCTCGACCACATGAAGTAGGCTAGGTTAAAGATTGTAGTCTAGTCAAACACTCAAGACCCATCTTGTAAGCTGACCATAACAGAAACTAAGAGAAAATTTATCTAGGATAGTTCTCTAATGCCTCTTACACAGGCTTGCTCTCAATAAGATTATTCGTGATGAGTTCAATCTCAACATCAGCAAATCCCAGAAACCTCAAGTATCCTTCACCCCCACCATAAGTCAAGTCAAGGTACACAAGGAACGCTCTCATAACCTCTCTCGGTGCCAGAAAGTGTTTCTCAAGATTATCAGGTGGACGACAGTCAAATATCCCAAGCCCAAGTAGTCTCGCACTGTTCTCAGGGATCAGTCGTTCAATCTCCGCCTCAGAGCGATGGTACTCCTCGATGATATCCTCATCCGACGCGCCCAGCAGCTTGAGAACAACTGCAACGAAGACTCCTGTCTGGTCCTTCCCCAAGTCATCGTGAACAAGAAGTGGAAAGTCGAATCTATCTCGGATGTGTGCAAATATCTCCCTGTACGCGGGCGCAGACACGGTACAGTAGTGCTCGTAAATCACCATGAAACTTTCGACTATGTCGTGAGAAAGCCGGTTGAAATGTTTTAGCAGTGTTTCTCGGCTGTCTTTGCAATTTATGGCGGTGACATGCTGCATGGCAATGCCATCTATGGCAATGGTTGCCTTGTTGAAGTTCTGGTCTGAGAGGCCGAAGACGCTTTTGATACCAAAGTGATCTCGCAATGTCTCAAGTCCAGCTTGGGAGACGTTTCTCAGACTGGCTGAGCGGTAGAGATACTCTCTTCGTACAGATTTGGTGCCGGACAACCCATAGCCTCCCGCGTCTCGGAAGTTGTACAAGCCGAGGATTTGAGGAGAGGAAGATGGCTGTCCCGGTTCTTGGCTCGAACCGCATAGCTTTCCCTTGATTGTACTAAGATAAAGGTTTTCTTTCATGTTGATAGTGCCTCCGGATATGAAGTGCTGGAGTCTGGTCAGTACAGCAATCTGTCGCCGACATTTATAGCCCGTCCGGCTTAAGCTCTTCTCGGATTATTGTGTACCACCTCACTGACTTTCTTTGTGGCAGAAGGAATGAAATTCAGCACTCGTAGGATCTGTTATTGTCCAAGACACGGCAGCAGTCCTGATTGATGTACCCTGCATGGGTCAGATGCACAGTTCTAGCATAAGAACTCCCTTGACGTCAGATAAAGTCCTTACACAAAATTGATGCAGACCATGATGGTATTCGAAGGGGTCGTTACACAGGGTTCGTCATCTCTTTCCCTATGTTCTGGGAGATGTTATCCAGGCCCCTTGCCTGACCATGACGTACAGAAGAATGTGGCAGTATTGATCAGAGTATACCTCAGATATCGCTTACTTGCCCTTCGTCACTGCGAGTATCTTCGGCAGCAGCCCAAAGGCTAGGTGATGGCATCTACAATGATGTAGAGAGCTATATTTTTGGCCTTCTCGCAAGCTCAGGACACTTTGGAACGACCTACTTCATATTAGTTCAATAGATTGTTGCCTTCAATGTACGAGATGACAAATCGTGGAGAGATTTTTAGTACGATGGTTTGGTATCTCGCGACAACTTGTCGTAGTCAGACGCAGACAGCACTTTCTGTATCCAAAAAGCACTAGGTATAACATAATATCCGTGGCATGAGGCCATATGCAAAGCTCTGGTATGGGCAATAATGATTGGGCAGATCAGGCTGAGTTGAAACTGGAAAAAGTGAGACGCTAGCTAAGGAGTTGTGAATTCTTACAAAGTCCAACACAACGCACTAGGCAAGAGCCAGGCCCGACTCTCAGACTCCAATCACCTCGCTTCAGTTACCTCCTCTCTATGAGGCAGAATTTGCGAGCTTTCTCGAAATGGCTCGCAAGGAAACACCAGCAAAAAGACCAAGAGTCTCAGAGCCCAAGGAAACAGATACTGATGATGGAAAGTTGGTCGATTTGACGCGTTGCGATGCATCGGGTGATGAGGCTGCTGTTAAGGTGAAGGGGCTTGTCCACAGGTACTGGAAAGAAAAAAAAAAAGATACACTCTTCTCGTGCAAGCTGCAATAAATCGACTGAAGCTGGAACCAGCCAATTCCTCAACCCTGCATACAGCGATCTGTCCATCATCTGCGGCGACAAGGTCTTCCCAGCTCATCGAATAATCGTCTGTCCTCAGTCAACCTACTTTGAGGTTGCCTGTAAGGAAAAGTTCGAGGTACCGTTGTCCTTGTCTACAACCAAGGGATTATGTAAATCTAAACTGACAGGATTCGTACTTATAGGAAGAGAAAGGAGAAATCAGAATAAATGACCGGGACGCGAGCTTGGTGAAAAAGATGCTGCAGTTTGTCTACACCGGCGACTATACTTGCGATATCACTCCAGAGACAGAAGAACCGATGACACCGATGCATTTATTTCACACCGTCGACGCGAAAGAGAAGAAGACCGCCACAGCGATTGTTCGAGATTCACACTTCCACGCTCAGATGTACGCCCAAGGCGACTACTTTCAGATTGAGGGTCTAAAAGCTAAGGCAAAGGAATACTTTGAGAAGACCTTCCTCAACACTTTAGAAAAAGATTCCTTTGCCGCAACTGTCATCGAAGTGTATACCTCAACAGCAGAGAATGATCGGGGACTTAGAGACATTGTCGTAGGGTTGACGAGAAACAACCTGCCAGATCTGAGAACTAGGCAAAATCCGATCCTAAGTGCTCACCTTTTGGAACTGATTCCTCAATTCATGTTGGACATTTGCGTTTCCACTATGGATGAATGTGCTAGGTACCAGAAGCACAGTCCAGCCTGGGTCAAGCAACAATCTCGTTTTTGGGATAGTCGAGGAGAAAATTGATTAGTACGGCCATGATCTAAAACTCATCCAATCTCATTCAAATCCCTAGAAGCGCCAAATTAATGAGTATTGAAGAATAACATCCAAACATAGATAAATGAGACAGACCTTGTTGATTTTGCCATCATGGGTCAGTCATTCCACACAGGAAATGATTGTTGCCCTAGTCAGCAGGGCTAGGGGACGGTGAAGACTGAGATGTGATAAAACTTCAAGTATACCCCTTCCTGGTTAGAGTGTTTCTCGTAAAGACAGTCAAAATAATCCAAAATAGATGAAAGTCATCATTATTGCATTGTGTTGCGGTAGAAGACTCACATACTGGGTAAATCAAAAGGTTTTTGTACACTAAAGTTAGTGATAAGCATAATGTTAAACATAAATAGGCATGTAACCTTATTACACGTCTATTATAATGAAATAGAACATGCTCAGGTCTCATATATTTGCATGCATGTCTTATTAATAATGCTTAAGAAATCTGACCTTTCCCCTATTAGGTGCCATTTTAATGTACTACAATCTGACAGAGACTTATAGTAATGCTGACACACGGTGACCTATACAAGCAGAGAGCTTTCAGCAGATACACTGACAGTCAATAGAGGAGTGCTGAGATGAGCTATATAAAAGGGTAGAATCTCCCTGCTACATTCAAAGGAACATCAAAATCATAGCCTTCTACTAGAACTGTTTCTACCCATTATCTCGCCTTACCAGCAAGAGTCACAAGTCGCAATAACCATCAAGACTATCCTCCATCCTCTACCAAGATGCATCTTTCACCCTGGGTCTTTACCTCTTTCCTCACTGCTGCTACCGCGGCTACTCTCAAGGTCAACTACTATTCCGACGGAGGCTGCTCCGATTACATGACCTCGCTCTACCCAGGCTCTGGTTGGTCCTGCGTCGACTACGTCTGGTCCGGCTCAAACAGCATGAACATCGCCGACTGCACTTTTCCCAATGGAAAGTGCGTCTGCACCTTTTACACCCAGCCACACTGTAAGGGGGCCTCCCAGGATGTTGTCTACCCCAACGACAACTGTGCCTCGAACTGGGGCCGCGGATTCTATTCCATGAAGTGCGGTGTCGTGCACGACAGCTGAGCAAAGCGGACTTTTTATTGAACCTCTCGACCCTGAATGTCTTGATTCAGTCTACAAGGCATCCGTGGTCGCTTGTGGAAGGGAGTGGGAGGAAGGGAGTTGTCGTTCGCACAGGAAAATGAGTGTGATTCCAGTCGGCAGGCATAGGGGACGGCGAAGATTTGGACGTGATATAACTTTTAGTCATTTCCTGCTGTACTGAGCATACGAATAGCATGCTTCTGAAAGTTATTTGATCAATGATGATGTCGATACTCAAGTCATGTACTCAGTCAAAAGACGTAGCCTGTCTGAATTGACGCCATCTACTTCAGTCATATGTGTTCTTGCTACCCAAATAAAGAGACTGTGAAGCACCAAAAGCCCTGCTAATTACTTAATCTATACCTTGATGTAGTTTCATTATCCAAGTCTCAATACGTCCTGTTCTTATTGATATTATGGACATTAAGATTGGATACCATGCCCAGCCCCGAAACCAAACAGAAATCCTGGGCGTCAGCTGGCTCAGGAAGAAGAGCGATGTATTCGCGTTTTGAAAATAACCGACCAAATACGTCTCATCGTAACAACTCTCGAATCCAAGTCAACCAGAGATCTCGCTTCGACGCAAATCACAGCACAATCATGAAGCTCTCCCTCCTCCCGTCCCGGCAGCTACAACCACAACCATCCAGAAATGCACCCGCTACGGGGACGTCTCCGGAGTGGAAGCATGGCGGCCTAAGCAGCCAGTGCAGTAGCAATGTGAGTTACTTGTTGTGTCATGGGTTCGGACCACCAGCACTGACCTCTCTAGCGTCAAGCAAGGGATTCAATACTGGTTGATGTAAGATGTTTAAAAAGATATCATTGGATCTTTAGTCATATGAGATACTGGTGGAGTGTATATGTAGTGAGTATGTCTGCCCTAGGGTGCTGAGTGCTTAGTGCCGAAGCATCAATGATTGATTGCCTACCTTGAGAAAGTGAAATGAGTAAAATGAGTATAAAGCGCCAATGGACGAATAATTATGCTGCTTAGAAGATGTTTAGTAACATGTATATCAAACCTGGATATACGATACATAGTAGTTTTAATAACCCTCATCAAGTCTTATATTCATGATCATAACAGGAAGGCATATGTACTATCTCACTGCATTAGCTTCTACCTCTATTTATCAAAATATTTCTGTATTCTCTGTGCAAGAATGCTCACCAGGCTGGACAAAATAGAGCATAAACTCCGCAATTATGAGCATGATGTTGGCAGAACAATTGCCTCTCATGTCATTCATTCGATGCTCCAACGTGTATCCTGTGGGACACAACATCAACATCATCCTCCTCTAGGCCAGGATCCGCAGCTCCGGACTGGAGTCGAGATGCGAGACTGATGACATGCAGTTCGGTCAGATGATGGCCTCAGCGACCTATCAAGTATCTACCCATCCAACACATGTATTAGGTGGCTTTGACCATCAGTGAGACTCGCTGTCCCCTATTCATTCTCTCATCTATAGCCATGCCAAGCAACCCTGCTCTCTTTTTGAACGGCGACTCTCAAAGCGGGTGGCTGTAGACGGGATAGGCGGATCCGCCATGACAATCCCGTTCGCCCAAGTCCCAAGCTCCTCCAGGTCGTTATTGGACTCTGCGCGTCGCTGCTCCTCGTTATAAAATATCAAAGAAATTATAATGAAAAGACAAATAGTATTCAAAGAGGCCTGCTCGGATCCATAGATTGCATAGCTTAGCAGTGCTTGGTAAGAGAACTGCTCGAAGTTCCTAGTACCAGCGTGGAGGTCCCAACCTCCATTGTTAATGTCGGAGCGAGAAGGAGCCCGTGGAGTTTGAGCTGTTTTAATCGGTGGAGGGCGAGAGACCGAGAAGCAGCAGGCTCAGGAAGGTTGTATACTTACCCAGCGACATAGAAATCCTTTTGAACTAGATTAGTGAACAACCTGGGTGGAATAATAGAGATTACTCGACATGTTGGGTAGAAGAAATTAATAGTTCCTTTCAAAGCAGATGGAGAGAGGCATAGGGACGAAGATGCCTAAAATTCATCAGCTGTTAGCTAGAAGATTGACTACAGCCCCGACTCCTCAAAGTGACATGCCTTAGACTGTCGCCTGCAATGCCAGCTCTAATCTAATCTATTGAGAGCGTAGGTTTGTTCGAGTCATATCCATACAGGGGCGATTGAGTCAATGCCAATCTCTAGATGATCTCCTTCGCGTGCTGAATTTGGGAATGACAAGCATTAGAGGTATGGCACGCCGGCTGTTCAGGGAAACATATTAGCGTTCGGTCGAATCTATGCAGTCTGGTTCTAGGGCATCTTGATTCCAACGCATAACACAGCATCTTGATGTTGATAGATGTGACAACTACGCATCGAGCGATTCGATAGGTCCCGAGGGGGAAGATATGCATGGATACTTGGCATTGCCCTGATCACTAATCCAAGGTCGAATTTGTGATGCATCACAACTACATGTTTAGTCTACATAATACTACAGTAGCCTTCGGTTCCCAAGCATGGCTCCAGAAGTTAGAGGAAGACGATGATCTGCGATGAGACACTAGCTCGAAAGGGGCGCAAGACTTTCGTTCCAGACTGACTCATGCTATAAGGAACGAACAAACGCAACTAGGAGACGAAAAAAGAACAAGAACAAGGCAATAAAGCCATCGGACAAGGACCGCGTTCAATGGTCTAATTTCCATGTCTGAAGCAGGATAAGGTTTGGTGGACCATCTGGCAAGCTCCATTCAGGACCACGTGCTCGGAGTGTTTGCCACCTTTTTGAGCTATGGTGGAAAACAAGGGGGCCAGATGCTATTGTGTATCTTGAAATATCCATGGAAGTAACTTTAGAATAGCTTAGATAGTCTGACTTTCAGTCTGTCACCCTACTCAATCGGCTGTTTGGTGGGCAAGGGGACATCAACACAGGTAACAATGGCCTTGTTGACCAATCACATCAGCTCTGTTATAGTTGCCGCCATCAATATCTAGTGAATACGAAGAGCACCCACTTTGCTATACAGTTCCAGTAGGAGAAGCATCTACAAGAATCATCTCACACCCAGGTAGAGTATGTGTACAGTGTTACAAACTACTGCTTACCAGCTCTGCTGAAGTGAAATCGCAAAATTGAGAGACAGTCACTTGCACAAGCCTGAATCTCTTCTCAAAACTGATCCTCGCGATGCATGACTTCTCAGTCTAGATAGGGTCCACTTTGGGGCATATCATTTCCCGAGTGGGTTTTTTTCCCCGAAGACACTACTTGATTCGGCAAAGGCTGTGAAGATCACAACGGCAGAGAAACTATCCAGCCATTGCCCCTGAACCGGACAAGATCTTTCCTCAGAGTGACATCTTGCCGATTATTTGATTATGCAAGATGTCGTCTGCGCGATGGGCGACGATGGCATCGCGATTTCGTCCTTTTGCATCTAATACCCCACCTGCCGCTCCCCCAGGCCCTTGATTTTCACTTCTCCAATATCCACCTCCATGTCCTGCACCGCAGCTCTTGATGATGGCAGACGCATCAGGCGCTGACCGCGGCTGGGTCCTCTACGCGGTTTCGTGGCCGCTCTTTGGCATCTGCGCTATTGTCACCGCACTCAGATTCTGGGTACGTGCGCGCATCCTCCGGAGCTGTGGCTGGGATGATGCCTTCATTCTACTTGCGCTGATCTGTGCCACTGTTAATACTGCACTGGTAAGTCTGAGTATCAGGCATGGGACTGGGCGCCACATGGATGATTTATCACGGACTCAACAAATCGCCTCTGCCAAGTTCCAGCTGCTTTCCCAGGGTTTTCATGTCATGTCGACCAATTGGGGGAAGGTCTCTGTGGCACTGTTTCTGGTTCGCATTATCTCGGAGGTGAAGCAACATAAGCGAGCCATGTATGCTGGGATGATCATCCTGTCTGTCATTAATATAGTGGGGGTCTACAGCATCTACGGGCAGTGCACACCTACTGCGAAGACTTGGGATAGTAGCATCGAAGGCTCCTGCTGGCCACCGAACGCACAGCGGAATTATGCTTTTTTTCAAGGCTGTAAGCATGATCTGCACGGACTTTATCACTGGAGTTTTGCTGACCTGGAGCCGGCCGTAGCTTCCTCTGCATTCAGCGACTTGGTTCTGGCGGTGTACCCTCTGCTTACCATCAGGAATTTGCAAATGGCAACCAAAGTTAAGTTTGGGCTCGGATTCGTGCTCTCGCTGGGTTTCATGTGAGTCCTTATCCCCAGACTCCATTCCCTCATGCCGTTCCAGGATGCTTGCTCTAACCCGATACCTTGGTAGCGCAATGGTGGCAGCTATCATCAAGACTGTCCACTTGGCGGCGCTGTCGTCTAGAGGTGATTCCACATGGGACATGCTCAGTCTGACCATCTGGGTTGCAGTTGAACAATACCTCATTATTCTAGCGGCTTGCATTCCCGCACTCACGCCTCTTTTCAACATCATTGTGCGCCGACGAGCCAGCAAGCGGAGCAAATCAACCCCCAACGAGCTGGGAACGAGTCACAACCGCAAATTGAGTCGCCATCAACCCTATCAGCCTTTTGCCAGCGTAGGGCGCGACTACGTCGAGTATCCCTTGACCTGGGCCCGTTCAGCGAGGGATCCCCAGCACAGTACCACTGACAGTGAGGCGCCCATTACTTCCGAGCCTGGGACGCCGAATGGAATCCTCAAAACCACCGAGTTTCATATCCAGGGGTTTTGTGATGACCGAATGCGATGATTATCTTGCATGTATTTCATTAATCCAGAATAATCAAAACTACGTCCGGGCATAGCTCTCTAATGCATTCAGTAATGACTTAATGGTTTCCTCCAACCTAATTATCTATACTCGGCATCAGTTGATCCAGCTTGCTAACATATAAGTAGCATGCTAGCTTACCCTCAGGTTTCCCGCCATAGGTACAGACGTAGGTCGGTTAAGAATAATACCAGGCAATGGTGTGTCGATAAGCACCTTCTCTAAGAAGGAGCTGCAAAACTCCGATGATTTCCGATTTTCAATCAAGTGCGTGAAAAAGAAGTTGACCTTGTTGAACATTGCCTTCATCGAAGAACATTCCCAGTACATTCCTTGCTTTTGACTGGGCTGCTTCTAGGGCATAATCTGGAACCAGAGGCGGACCCCGGTGAAGGAGCTCCATAGTGAATTGTGGATCGTCCCGCCTGATGGCGTCAATCATTAACGTATCCCAGTCATGTATGTCGAAGCATCTAGGATGGGTGTCTGGGGGAAGCGAGTCTAGCTCATCTCGGAACTTGTCGATGTTCTTGTCAGCGTAGAAGGAACGCAGTTTCTCAAGAACCTGGACCTTGGGAGTCACGGGACCCTTCAGATGAACAGTTGTAGATTAAGAGTAAATATCCTCTTGTAGGGAAAAGCCATTGTGAAGAAACTTGGTGATGAACAGTAGAGTGATGCCGAAATAACCATCTGGTCCATCCACGGCGCAAAGCCGGGAGATCCCAAGGTAATCAGACTGTGGTTCACTGAAGCTTGTTTAACCTATTTTGAACTTTGGGGTCTAGTTATGGGAGATTTCTTATTAAGTCGAGACTCGAGATAGATTTTGTTGGAATAAGATACCACTATGACTGTGGATATGAAACCCTAGACTGACGAGTACATCGTCCGGACACCTTTTTAGTCTAGTGGTTCTCATTCAATAGATTTTCTCTATTAACGTTGTCTTATGTTTGGAAAGTCTAGCAGCTATGCTGGAATTATATCACGAGCGAGAATCTTCATACAGGTTAACATAGCTGTTGTTACCAATGTTCCGAGAGGCAGAGACTTATTTCGTGCTAACGCGCTCGTCATGGATGTTGAAATGGCATGAGCTTGATATGCAAATTCCAATGGCTCTACTTTTGTTCAAAAGGATAATCATCAATGAATTGGATCAAAGAACACCCATTGATTTTCTAAATGAGAATTTAAACAATTGTACAGTAGCGAAAGAAAGGTAGCGAAGGCAGTCAACCACAATTGTATAGCACAAGTATGTCAAGAGAATTGAACAGTCAGAAGAAGACCGGGTTTGCGTGTTGTCACTCTATGTCACATACTCTATAGCGTGAATTTACCAGAATCTGTGCAAATCATTAGCCCGAATCCACTGCATCAAAGATCAAGCATACCTCATGACATAGGGGCAGATAGACTCTCCACCATAAGAGGTCCAGATCGCCTGTTCTCTGACAGGAGTGCCGGTGTGCGCGGCATTGATCATCCATCCGTCGCGGATGAAGATACCGACGTGGGAAACCTTGTTCTTGCAGTCACCGCCCGTAGCCCAGAAGAGCAGATCGCCCTCCTTGGCCTCGGAGCGAGGAAGCCGCTTGCCCATGTTCGAGTCGTACTGGGTCTGCGCAGTGCGAGGAATGGTCTTCTTCAGCGCCTGGCAGACGGCGTACTGGGTCAAGCCGGAGCAGTCGAAGCCACCGCCCGAGGGACCGTGGCAGCCACCGCCGCCCCAGACGTAGGGGAGCCCCTTCTCCTTCTCGGCGGCGTCGACGATGGCCTTGCCGGATCCGCTGCCGGATCCGCTGCCGGATCCGCTGCCGCCGCCGCTGCCACCGCCGCTGCTGCTGCACTTGCTGGTCACGTAGCCAGTGGTGCCGGTCTTGACGTAGTAGTCGGCGACGTAGCAGCCGTCGGCGGTCTTGTCCCAGAGGCTGTCGCCCTTGATGTCGGTGCCTTCGGCTTGGCAGACGATCTTGATGTCCTCGCCCTTCTTGTAGGACTTGACGACCGAGTGGGAGGTGCCGGGACCGGAGCGGCAGTTGACGCCGTCGCCGGTGATGGGGTAGGCGCTGACGGCAGGAATGATGGCTGCAAGGGATGCAGCGACGATGGTGAGGTACTTCATTTTGCTGAAGAAGAAAAAGTATGCGAACTTAGAGTCTTGCTTTGAGGTTTGCTTGAGAGGAGTGATGATGTTGTTGCTGATGAAGGACTCAGACTATGGGCATGTCGTACCTTTTATAGACAATCTCGAGTTCTTCTTGCTGCTGCTTCCACAATCGCCGAGACGCTTCAGGGTCTGTTGATCCGAAAGCGAGCACATCTCGTATTCCAACTGAGTTCAAACATGTGCTCTCGTGTTCCCTAGATTCAGGGTCCAGGCGATGGGGCCGACAGTCGTATCCCAGCCAAGTTTAGAAGCGTTACATTGACTAAGATACTAGCAGGCAAAAGCATCGCATCGCTGGATCTTCGTATAAGCTGCAGCCAGCCCGTCTCGTAATGTTCGTGTTCCTGGGCATCGCACGGGGTAGGAAGCCACTAGGGATTAAGCAGCAGGGGCATGCTCCAAAATCAGACCTAAAAATAACATCCAAGCGAACACAAGCCTTGAAGCTTAACTCATGAGGGCCATTCTTCTCGTTCTTCTCGTGTTGCAGATTGGTGGGGATGTTAGTCTGCAGATCCCGCAGCGAATGATGGCTGGATACGAGATCAGACCATCAAAATGTCCTCATCAAAGTGGAATGGGAAATGAGATGTTACAGCAAAGGATGACTGGTGTGATAGATTAATGTGTCAATCATTCTCGACTAATATGGATAGTTGTATCCGTATTTGTGTCTGAACCCTGTTGTTGTGCGGAGTTCGCCGTCTTGCATTGATTTCCTATTCGAGAGTCATTCAGCGAGACTATTCGATGCCTTCAGAGGAACTCGTCAAGCAACATGCGAAGCATTTCCGACTTCTTGACTGCGAGCAGGCCCCTTACCAGTCTGATCCGAAGCTCATGGTCTCATCGAACTGGTTCTCGACTCGTACCTGGATGCAATGCAACCTCAAATAGAAAACCTCTGCTCGTATTTTGATTAAATGGCTCACTGGATAGCCTGCGTGATGTCCATTTCATAGAAATTTCATCCCTTCACGAATCAACCGCTCCTTGATCGGTAGTATTGGTTGAGTAAATCTCCGCGAGACGTTGAGGAAATAGACTGCCAGAGAAGATATCTCTTGCTTCAGGTTCTCATTTGTTTATTTTAATTATACTGGTATATTTGACTGACGATGTTGTTAGCAAGGTCCATCGCAAGAAGTACAAGCAGGAAGCTGATGTTATACTCTTTCTGCTGGAAAGATGCAGTAAGTGACACTTGCTTCAAGGCTGACGGGTCATAGCATCATCCCTCGCGATAAGTGCTAAAAAGCTTGGTAACCTCACTGATGGAGAAGATGGTGGACGAGGAAATGTCGTAAGAAGTCTTGCATGCCTGTGACTTCCAAGTTGAGTCTAGGACTTCCTAGTCAAGTTCTCAGGGCTAAGAGCCGAGCCCTATTGTAAATGGAAATCTGATCTCTAGAAAGCATTATCTAACAGGCACGATATCATGGCAATGGTTTCTTCCAAAAACCTCATCTTGACACTCCTCCGACTCAGTCCGCTGTCCAAGTCCCCATCACGACCATGCTCTGCCAGATTGCATCAATTCATATGTGCTAGTCAATAGTTGAATTGCTCGCTGTGCCGGTTTCATACTGAGAGAGAAATGGTCAATCAAGGCTACTGAGGTACGCCTCGCGTGATGCCTGACCATGTGAGAGAATGAAGGCGATAATATAGGCGGTAGAGGCTGAATCATCCAAAGGCGCGTCCTGTCCCTGCCTGGAATTGTGTTATCAAGGCTGAGGGGCCGGTTGGACTCTATCGTTCTGAAAATCAAAGATGGAAGGGAAAAATAATTGACGGAGTCAGGACAATGCCCAACAACGAAAAGCTCGAGGTCTATGATTGGCCGTGGAGAACGTACATCCACCATGTCATTCAACCGTGCAACATCCCCAGCTTCCACAGATACGTGTCCATCCGATGCGCTCTTGGACTCCCGAAGATTGTCGACTCCAGCACACTCTTGATCTGTTTCTGATCCTCATCGTCTGATACTTCACAAAAGCCCTCGACGCCATTCTTGAGTAGGAGGACCGTGCCAGCATTTTCCAGCAGCATAGGGGGCAACGTCCAGTTGATAGGCTTTGGTGGCATAGGCAAGATGTACAGCTGCAGCAGAGACTCGGCATAGTCCTTATCCAAGCGAGGCACAGGGTCTCCTTCATTAATGATTGCATGGAAGACCGACTGGGGGTGGGAAGCGATGAGAGCAGGTGTTGCCACTGGTGGGGATCCAAAAGTGATACAGTGTGTAAGAGCAAACTCTGTACGTGTCAGCTTCATAACACATTGCAAGTAAAGTCCGACGAACTTGACCAAAGTTGGCTCAATGCCGATGGATTCTTGGATCCCATGTGCGCGTACAGCAAGGAAGCCACAGCTCCGCCAGCGGAATGGCCTGTGAATAGTAGCTGCACGTCCTCGTCGTCGTTCACTCCAGCTGCCGAGAGAACGGAAGATATGGCATCTGACACTTTCTCTACCATAGCTTTGGCACATTCTAAAAAACCACCGTGGATTTTATACTCGATCTCATCGACGTTCTACCTGATCAGCATGTATTCCACTCTCGATAGGGCACTTACAATGAAGCCGTTCCCGTCCGTCTCCTTCCCAATATCGTCAAAGTTGATCGTCCAGTCTCGTCTTATGGACGTCGATCCTCGTATCGCAACCACTAGAAGTCTTGAGGGCTTTGTCACACCCGAAGAGAATAAGTGCACCCGCGTTGCCTTCACAGTTCCATCTCTGAACGAAGCGTCAATTTCTGCACTGTGTTCCGTTGGCTGGTAGTCAGAGAACTGCTCTGGACGCGAAATCCTGCCCATCACAGCCTTGTCGGAAGAATAAACCTCCTTTGAAGCCCAAGCTGCTATCTTGATCAGACTGGCTCGGCCATCGGTTCTGCGAGCACATCAGCCGGTTTCAGCAGAAGACGGGAGAAACTCACATAGGAACTGGCTTTACAGAAGCAGGCAGCGAGCCATTGACGTAATGGCCGATTTTCTCGATCTGCCGGCTCATGGAGATAACATCTACATCTACCTCTCCACCTGTACGCGAATCAGCAGATCGAAACGTTACAGAGAACTGAGATTACCGCTCAAGTCGATCTGCTCGAGATATTTATCCAATCGGACGGATAGTTCCCGTAGATTGCGCGACGCAGCGGAATGGTTCGACTGGGAGACCTCTGCTACCGAAGCGGAGGACTCTGCAGACACCTCGGCAGCTGTGCGGGAGGATTTCTTTCGAGTGAAAGAACTGACGACTTTTCTTGCTAATGACTGCTTCATTTTGAGGGAGTTTCATCAGGTCAGTTCATGGTGGTAGTGAAGGCCGAAGGGAAACTACACAGGCGGGGTGGACGCGGCTGAGGGTGGTAGAAGAGGCTGAAATAGCCCATCGAGCAGTCCAATGGAAGCCAGTCGCTTGAAGGAGCCTAGGTAATGCTGAAAAGCCTTGTAGGGTGCTCACGGGATGCCAGCTGAATGTGGCGTGCGGCTGAGGAGTCAGCACTGGTGATAAAGCCGCGGTTGTCTCCAGACACGTACGAAAGCCCAGCATCCGAGTTTCAGTATGTCATCGGCAAATGTATTTGAGAATCTTCAATCTCCTGTCTCCTACGACGCGGAGATCGATAAAGGATGGAGGCTGATCTCGGAAAAAGGCGACAACCCTGTTGCAAGGATATTGCAAGTTCTGCAGGACATCTATTGGAAAGCCGTGACGGATGAGATTGCCAATGCGCTTCTAGCGTTTGACGATTACAAGACGTTTTGTCCCGAGGGTTTGTCAAGGATCCGTCAGGATGCGTTTGAAAGCGACTATCTCCAAGAGCTGGTGGACTTATGGGGTATACCTATTCCTTGGCCGATGACAATAAATTGCTAATATGGACAGACCCACTGGGACTATCCGATGACAAGAAGAAGGAACTGTGTGAGAAAGTCGTGCGCAATGTCCAAGGTGAATACCTGAATAGTTGACGCCGGACGAATACTCACGCACTCATTAGGAAGACAGGATGCACCGCATGATGAGCTGGTAGCTCGCTCCTTACTTCAAGCATGCGGTTTGTCTACCCATCCATTGCTGTGAGACTAACTGACAATTGTTGCAGGATTGACGGACTATGATTTTGTGCAGGAGTATAGGAAGCCGACCTTTCCGTCACTCGGTCCTGCAGCTCAAGGTAGGTGAGCAAGCTATGTTAGAATGTTGGAGAGCACTTGTTGACATGTCCAGTTGACCAAAGATACCCGGGGGTATATCAAGCCGTACAATGCTCGGAATGTCGATTCTGTATACGTACATTTCACTTCTACGAATGCAAGAAGGATTGTACGGACCAGTAAGTAATGTTTATCCCATCATGGGGGTACAGGAAACTGAATTGCAGCCGTAGTGGAATTGTTCGAAACCATGTCAAGACCGTCCCAGAAAAAGAGAACATGCCTCGCAATGATCTGACACACCTGTTCCTCAATACATTGATGTATCCGACCCGGTTTCGATTATGTTGCAGCTGTATGGAGACATCTCTGCATCCAAGAGACCACTTGAAAGTTGCATGGAAATTCAATAAAGCAGGAGACACAGGTCATAGGGCTCCATATGCTACCTCAAGCTCATGAGCTGACTTCTCTCAGGGAACCGTCAATTCAGCCGTGAGCTGGATGCTTTGGAAGATCATATCAAAGGCCAGAGTCTACTATCATTCGGGAATGTGTTTCTGGAGCATCTCTCCTACGGTGGCTTACGAAACAGCCTTAGATCCCTGCACTCCCGACAACTCTTTCCAGCAGGGAATGCGCATTGTGGGGTGATGTTTGGTCCGCTCTTGATTGAAAACGGGATGACGATGCAAGTAACACTACCCAGGGTCCTGCCGTTGATGACTCTAACGGTGGTAGACATCCTGGTGGCGCTCTCATTTCAGTCCGACCGTTGCCGTCTCTAGGGCGTCACTCGCCCCGCGAGGTCAGAGAGTTTCTTCATCCTGAGGATTTCAGGACTATCCACGGATGCGATGTTCTTTGTGCACAGCTGTACTCTGTATCTCCTGAGCGCAGCGTGTATGAAGCGACAAAAAAGGTCCGGGATCGACGATTTCTCTGTGCCAGGAAGCAGCTTTCAGGCGGTCTTTTTACCGGGTTCAATGAAAATTTTCGGTGAAAAACAGGAGAAGAAAGAATCATCGCGCTATTCCTCGCTTTTGCAGAGGCGTGGAGGACAAATCGATCGCCAACCCAACCGGAAGCGTACAATAGAGAACTTCTACTGGGTTACGCATCGGCAATTACCCAAGTCATGCAGTTCTTCTTCCACGAGGAGATCAAAATGCATCTCTTCCTGTTTGCGCAGAAGCTGGGTAAGACGCAGAAACTGGCCTACAGCCGGATGAGCAATAATTGCCAGGTCTTTTGTAATGGCCTCGTGACCTACAAGGAAGTCTTTCTCTATCCCACCTTTGATGTCATGTACCCCTTTCTACCCGTCTCTCTATCTCTGGAAATCGAGAAGGAGCCGGATGACCATTGCGTTAGCTACCTGCAGAGCTTTGTCAAGCCTCTGCAGTACCCGATCCCGGGATTCAGAAGCAGACGGGCAATGCTCGGCTCGGCGATTACTTTGTACTCGGGCTGCGCGCAGAATGACGCAGACCTCATTGATCATGTGTGGAGCGTTCGGTTTGGCGAGGATCCCGATGAAAGCTTCTCACTGGGTTTCCATCTCGGTGGGCCGAAGATTGGAGATCCGTACCTCCTCAAAGACGAGGAAATGAGCTGCTCGGACCGATTCGCAGCAGGAATGCTCCCGGGCTCGGGACAGTCGAAAGGCTGCACGCTGGCAGACAATCTGCTGGACTGTCCGGTGGACAACCTGTCTGTCCTGCAGACACATTTGCTGCGCCGACAGAAATACTATTATAATAGTGAAGGCGAGTTTCTTTCTGATCTAGGCGCGAAAGCCTGGGTGACCAATCGACTTGAAATCCTCGATCGACTCCGAGTCCTCAACGACTTTCTGGCCGAGATAGCCCTGCAGTTCCAGAACAGCTGCAAGGAGTTCCTCTCCCCGGGCTGTAACGTCAAGGCAGTGCGGAAGGTCTGGAAGCCGGCAGACACGCTCTTCTCACGAGCATGGCATGGGGATAGACGGGTAGGAAGCCGCCTGCGTCCTGCCCCGGACATTGATTTCGGCCGCGGCGAGATGGACAACTGGAAGGCAGTCGGGTTCTTTACGCTGGGAGTGCCGCTGTTCGAGACGCATCGGCAGATGATTGACGGGCCGGAGTTGTTCGCGACCCGACTGAAGACGCTTGGATCACTGCTCAGTGCTCGGATATCCGGGAAGGATGAACTCTGGACGCCGTGGAAGTGGTGTACCTGTGCCGATTGCAAGGTGTATCGATTGCGCTATATCTGCTCTCGGGTGGACTGGAATTTCATTGCTGCAGTGGACAGCGACGGTACGAAGCCCGTCATTCGTCCTGGTCACCCGGACTATGTCTCGCCTTCCGAAGTACTTGATGCGCTGAAGGACGGGGAGTTTTGGAAGAACGTGGTTGACCAACATCGACATCTGCTGGAGGCGGAGGGGAAACGCCATGAAGAGATGGGATCCACGTGGGAGACTACTCTGTTGCTTTGTTCGAGATATATTCTGGGAGAGGGGACCCTGCAGGATATTCGTGATCGTTTAGAATACTACAAGCTGGTCTTTGAGGGGAAGGTGTCTGTCGATAGCTAAGTAAAGGCAGGCATTGCACCCAAGCATTTCATGATGTTAATCACAACGTGTGCAAGCATTATAGATCCAGCCCTATGGAAATCTAGTTCAAATGGGTTGCATATCCTGCTTTCAAAGGATGACAACCCAGTGACGGCGAATGAAGTCATCCACCCAACCCAACCCAGAGTATATAACCACTACCACACATCTAATCCAATCAACCAAGAAAACCTGCGGACACAACCATCATCCAAAATGCCTCCAATTCGAATCCCTATCGCTCGGTCGCTGAGACCTCACACCCATAAGTGACCCCCACCCATCACCAACCAGCACTGACAGTCAAAAGCCCTCATGCACCACCGACTCCTCGCCACGAAACCATCCCCCGGCAACTCGTCCAACGCCGCAGATCCCGTCTCCAGTAACCCCGAGTCTCAAGCAATCAACAAGTCCCGCGGGAAGGAAGCGCGGCACTCGGACGCGGCAGATACACGGTCGGTGCAATCGCCCGTCTCGGCGCAAGGGGGACGACCCTCGGAGGCGCACGAGGGCGAGGAGCAGACGAGTGCGGATGCGATGATCAAGAATATCCGAGCGAATCGACGGAGAAGAAGAGGGAAAATGTGGAAAAGGCGGGGAGGAGGAAGATGGGGCCGGAGGATGATTAGCGGTGGATGTACGGTTTACGTGGATAATGGATAGTTTAGGGTGTAAATTAACAGACCATGGATTTGGTAATGGAAAAGAGCAATGAATCTTGGCAGTAGATGGATATCCGTAGGACGGAACTGTCGATCCATGGAGTGAAGCTGGGATTACATCACCGTTGCGTTCTGGATCTTATCTTAGTGAGGCCCACAATTCAAGGTATGTTTAGAGGCAAATCATGATACCTGCTTATTGTAGATCTTATGCTGGTGATGCCATTGCTTCTAACTACTTCTATGTTTCCTGTCTTGTAAACAAACTAACTCCAACTCTACCTCTCGCGAGCAGACAGCAAAATGGGTCCTCCGTCAAAGTCCGATTCGGAAGATAAGCTCACCCTCCTGGATGCAGGAGGAAATAGTGTAAGCCTATAGTCCACCGGTCCCATCAGGAAGCTAAAGAGGAAAAGGCCCTGGGATCTCGACTCTCGCAACAAGACCAGTACACCATCCTCCTCCCAAAGCAGACCCCCTCCAACACAAAAGAGACTCTCCTCTTCCTCGGAGTCTACGACGGACAGTGAGTCTTGTACGCAATCCCCAAGACCAATGTTAACCCTGCCAGCGTGACATCCCACGTCGCCCTCCACGCCAAACAACACCTCCACCGTCTCATCCTCGAATCCCCCGACATCCGAACAGGGAACTATGAGAAAGCCATCGAAGACGCCGTGCAGCAGGAGGAAAAACTCCTCCTAGAACAGTTCCAAGCAGGGAACGAGGTGTTTGGCAAATCCGGCTCAACCTTCTCCCTCTGCCTGGTGAATCTCACCGATGGGGTCCTCGTGGTGGGCAACCTCGGCGACTCGCACGTGTTGCTCGCCGAGCAGCATTCTACTGGCTGGGAGGTGGTGAGTTACTTTCCCGTTCCTCCAGGATGATGCTAATCTGCCAGAAACGCATCACAAAAGCGCACAAACCCGGCTCCGACACGGAAAAGGAACGGATCAAAGAGGCCGGGGGGGTCGTGAATCGGGAGCTCGGGTCCCCGCGACTAGGTACTTCTTCTCTCTCAGTCCATCCGTGCAGTTGCTGATGAACAGGCGCTCTGAATATGTCCCGCGCGCTCGGGGACCTCCAGTATAAAGCGCCCTTGATCAACTCGGACGAGCCATTCTCGCTGGAGCAGGAGATCGCCGGGTTCAACCCTGACAAGCAACAGGGGGATCTACTGTCTAGCCGACCGTCCATCTCGCGGATTAAGCTCAAGGAGAGCGGGAAGTATATCGTCATTCTCACGACGGATGGGGTGACGGATGAGATGGAGGATCGAATGATTCTGGATCATGTCGTGGCGCATTGGAATTATGGGACGCGGGCGGAGGGCGTTGCGGGGAAGATCGCGACGGAGGCGGCGGCGAGGCCGATGAGTGATAATGCGACTTGTGTATGTGCTTTTATTGATGGGAGGATGCAGTGATGGTCATGATTCGGCTGTAATAGCATACATAGCATACGTAGCATACATAGCACGACTGTTTTGCAGCGGCTCGATACTCAAGCTTATTATTATACTATCTGGCCCTGGCTTGATTGACCGATCGAAGAGCAATAAGTAACCCCAGTTGACCAAATCTTGTTCTCAATTCAGGTTGAGGAGTCTCTTGGATTACCTTTGTCTTGATGCTGATTCTTTGGCACATCTATAAATAGACTCATGTACTTTGCTCAGATCTATCATGATATGAGACAACCATACTCCGTATGCTCTTGTACTATAAAATGACATCACACTGGCCACCAAATGAACGTCATTTCTCTGAATAAACAAGACCATCCATTGATATGTCAGAGAATACAACAGTCTTTGCATGTGATTCTGAATCCTCTACGGATATTCTAATACATAACCTGCCCTCACCATCACACATCCCCAATTCAACCTCATTGCCCTGTCAACCACCATCAAAATGCCCAGTATCCCAGACCTCACCCCCCAATCCAACCTCAACAACCAATCCTTCCCCATCACAGCCCCAAAATGCCCCGTCACATCTAACCGCCTCCCCGCAACCTCCACCGCCACCGCATCCATCCCCAACCCAGGCCTCCCCCGCGGCAACGCCGCCATCTCAACCGACAAACCCACCGGCGACGCAGCCTACATCACCAAATACGGCGACTACGTATATCCTCCCCTAATCCCCCAGGGAACTAAACTGACAAATCAGACCCCATTACAACAGCACGTCCTCTTCTGGGACCGCGACCGCGACGGCCAGATCTTCCCGCTGGACACGTACACCGGCTTCCGCGAGCTCGGCTTCAACATCCTCTTCTCGCTGCTGGCGATGCTGATCATCAATCTGAATTTCTCGTATCCGACGCGCTTGGCGCACTCGGTTGTCCCGGATCTCTGGTGCAGGGTTTATGTGGATAGTATTTACAAGGCCAAGGTGGGTTTTGCTCTTATTTGTGTTTTTGTGGGGAGGCGGGTGCGGGTGCTGATGGGAGCAGCATGGTTCTGATAGCGGGACGTATGATGCCGAGGGACGCTTCGTCCCGCAGCATTTTGAGGATCTGTTTGCCAAGTATGATGGAGACGAAGACGGGGCATTGACGCTGGGGGAGCTGTTTGAGATGATGCGTGGGAATCGGTGTGCGGGGGATCCGTTTGGGGTAGGTCTTTTCTCTCTGAGGTCTTTGGGTGAGTGTGGTGTGAGGGCGAGGCTGACTGGGTAGTGGGGGGCTGCGTTTTTTGAGTGGGGGACGACGTGGCTGTTGATTCAGAGGGATGGGAGGGTGCACAAGGAGGATCTGAGGGGGATTTATGATGTATGTTGATTTATGAGAACGGATGGTATGGTGCTATGCTGATGCTGACTGCGACTAGGGATCGATATTTTGGAAGATCCGCGAGGAGAGGAAAAAGGGAGCGTGGAGGCAGGGGTATGGCTTCGTTGGGCCTACCAAAATGTACTAATATCACATTATATGTACAATTATACACGCTGTGCCTCCTGCTGCTTACTCCTAGCGAATTCATCCATCGGGGTGAGATTGGCCTTAGCCGGGCCCTCGATGCACACTCCATCGCAGCTGAAGCGGCTGCCATGCACCGGGCAGTCCCAGCTCTTTTCGACATTGTTCCACGCCAGCACGGCCTTCATATGCGGGCAGACGGCGCTGAACTTATGCGCCTGACCCCCCTCGTCCTTGTATACGGCCACCGGCTGGCCCGTCTTCTCATGGATAACACCACCGGTACCAACAGCCAGGTCTTCAATGTCCTTGACATCCGACTGCAGCCACCGTTCGTACTGCATGTTGATCTGGACGTCGTGCAGGAGCATGCTAGGCAACGACTTGGCCACGCTGGCCATCCGCTTGGGACTGTATAGCTCTGCCCACGGGTTCCGGACGCCCTCGATCTCATCCGCGATCAGTCGTCCCGCCAGCACGCCGTGCGTGAGCCCGTTGCCGCTGTCTCCGGTCACCACGTACGTATGCTGCTGCCCCTGGTTCTTCCCAATGAACGCCATGTAGTCCACCGGCTCGAACACCTGCCCGCTCCAGCGGTAGTCGACGGCGCCGGCCTGCGGGAACCGCGCCCGCGTCCACTGCTCCAGCTCCTCAAACCTTCCCTCCGGCTTCTCCTGGCCGACTTTGTGGTCGCACCCGCCAACAACCATGTAGTCGTCCTGCTCGTCGCACGCCGTCAACCGAACGTACTTGTACTCCTCCGCCTCGTCATACAGGAGACAGTCCTCCACCGACCCCTTGGGAATGCGGATCGCAATGCAGTACGTCCGCATGTACTCCATCTCCGCAATCACCGCCAGCTTCTGCAGCGGCACGCACGTCGCCTCAACCACATCCCGCGCGGTCACAGTGTATCCATCCATCCACCGTCCGCACCCGCACCACGTCCTTCTCCTCCACGCTCAGCATCCGGCTGTGCGTAAAGCACTGGAAATTAGGCTGCTCTCGCAACCACCCCAGTACCCCCACCAGGTACCGCGTCGGATGAAACGTCGCCTGGCCGCGGAAAATCGCCGCGTCGCGCTGGTCCGGTTCCCCCTCCCACCCCTGCACCGCGAACCCCTCGCGAAACTCCACATC
>NW_020798296.1:0-42048 GCF_002237265.1 Aspergillus thermomutatus
TCGGTCCGAGGGGGGGTGTCAGGATTCCATCCCGTTTAGGTTTAGCGTCCCGACTTAGTCAGCCTATATATAGTTGGCCCCTGAGCCATCCTAATTGGACACTTGGCGCTTCCCGATTCTCTCAGATATGGAGCTAAAATTGACCGACGACGACGTAGTTATTTGGGAACTACTGATCCTTCTCAGACTTCTACACCTAGACAATGGAAGCTGTGGAGCGGTTATTCATAGAGTGCGTCCTAAAGTAGCTCTCATATAAGATTAGCAGTGTATTCTAAGGCTATTATTTTAACATAAGCTTTCTCTCTACTAGTTTTAAGGGATGAAGTTGTCAAATATATAGCTGACAGGAAGAGACTAATTCTAACTTCCCTTTAGTAAGTAGACTGCCATACAGAAACCAATCTGCCTCTAAAACCTGTTGTAATCTTCTCCGAAACAAAGGGAAGAGCTACAAAGAGCCCAAATACTATTGCTTTGGCTCACCCCCACACCTTAGAAGAGCTTATATGTCGACAGTGAAGTATACTCTGTGTAAGAGGACAAGTGTTAGAAACCACTCTACTGTTCCTGGTTCAGAAATCACAAGTATTCTGCATACATATAATCTAGCAATGATGGTCTGGTTCTTCTACCAGGTTCTCTGCCAAATGAATGATTTGTGATGGTATTTTGAATAGTAGACTTCTTGCTCAAAGATAGGTTCTCCTCATGAAGTGTTGAACCGCCAAAAGGAGCGTTTTCTTAAACCAGACAATTGTTTCAAATATCATCAGCTTGGAGATTCCGTAATAAAACGTTGCCATGTGACGAATTGGAACGCAAGGCAATGTATAAGGGAGGAAAAGAGCGTCAATAGTTTGAATACTGCGTTAGATATGTTGAAGTGATCCCAGGTCAAAGAATTGAGTTCACTCCTTGTTCTCAAGGGTAGAAGGGAATGGCTTCGCCCTCGTTGTCACGCTTTGGATAGAAGGGAATGGCCTCGTCCTCATTATCACGCTTTGGATAGAAGGGAATGGCCTCACCCTGATTGTTGCGCTTTGGATAGTAGGGAATGGCCTCACCCTCGTTGTCGCGCTTAGGGTAGAAGGGAATAGCCTCGCCCTCGTTGTCGCGCTTAGGGTAGAAGGGAATAGCCTCGCCCTCGTTGTCGCGCTTTGGATAGAAGGGAATGGCCTCGCCCTCGTTGTCGCGCTTTGGATAGAAGGGAATGGCTTCGCTGTCCTTGCTAGCTGCATATCATAATCAGTACAACAATCCACAGATAGGTAGATGTGATTCATACGCGTTGGAGCAGCCAAAGCCAATGGCAAGCTAAGGGCCAGCAGTGCAGCAACGAGCTTGAAGTGCATATCGCAAGGTGGGAGAGTAGAATGCAATAACTAGCTTTCTTGTCTGGCTACGTATTGCCAAGTAGGTTCAGCTTCTTCTGAGGTGAGTGGGATGAAGTTGGTTCGTGTTGTCCATTGCGACGAGGTATGGCCGATTTATAGCCTGCCTTGGAGGGCTTTCAGATGAACTGTGTCTCGGTCACCGCTGGGTTAGAACAGCAAGCCCATACCCAGAGTAGTAATTGAGTCAATGATCCTATTCAGTTGCATCTATCCTCACCTCGCCCACGATGCCTATCATTCCATAGCCTGCAGGTCGTCTTGATAACCCTTTCTCTGTGATACCTAATGACATACAGGTTCTTATTCAGTGTAGCAATGATATGCTTTAACAGCCCGAGCGTTGGTCACTCACTAGCGGTGTAGTTCATGGTCATGGGAGAATATAGACCCTATATCAGCTCATACGTACGCAATCTGGCGGTGTAGTTCACAGTGTATACTATCTATTATACAACATAACATTTGTAAGTAAGGGCTTATCCTTCAGTTCCCGGTTCCCAAATCCCACAAACCCCGAACAACCCTGGATTTGATCCGACGCATAGTGATGCTTTTGCGTATGACCAGGTTGCTCCCAGGATTATCGCTGTGCGGGATTCCCTTGCTCTTTCTATGCAAGGTTTTAGTTCAGCAGCGCTGGAGTATATGTTGCCAGTCAAGTCTCGACGATTGCGTAAACGCAATGATCAGGAGGTTGAAGTGAAGCGCTCTCCTTCTTTTTAACCGCAGGCCCAATCCTGACTGAAAGCAAAAAGCACATTATGGCCTCCGACAATACTCAGGAAAGGGACATTGGCGCCTTAGCCGAGGGAGAAGAGGGTCTTCGTGAGAGCAATAGTGACCGAGATTCCGAGAAGGGACTCTTAACGGGCTCGTTGCGGTTCAGGTCTAAGAAGTACTTCTTAATTTGCAATGACGAACAGAAGCTGGGTAGGCCTAAACAATGGTGTGCTGCTTGGTCTATGTGGATCATATCATTGAACATCTTGGTATTCTGCGGTTCGATTCTTTTCCTCCTATCCCCGCTCTCTACTCAGGCCTGTATGCGACATCTTAGCGATCAGGATAAATGGAAAGCAACATCGTACTACGGTGAGTTTCATGAAACAAACAGAAAGAAAGCAGACTAACGCTCGTCTCAGCGCCACTGCTAGAGCGGTTCGACATTCCACGGGTCGTTCTGACAACCAACGGCTCCTTGTATGACTCCGACCCCCCATCGATCCTACGCATTCCTCAAGGCGACAAAGCCGACGCAGAGTGGTTCCGAATCAGTAATGGTGTCTTCCCTATCCTCATCTCGGCAGAAGAGATCCATCGTCTCGGCAAGGACCCTGCACTCGCCGTCCGAGTCCCTGATAAGTTCGGCTTCGGGCCGGATGCCTACCTTGCCCAGACGGAGGTTTTCCACCTCCTCCACTGTCTTGATATGCTACGCAAGGAGATCTCCTACGAGCACTATTATTTCCCGATGTTCGGAAATAACCCCGATGCACAGCACACGGCCCATATCTCTCATTGCATCGACATCCTGGCCCAGTTCATCAAATGTCAAAGCCCCGTCGATGTGATCCTTTTCAACTGGGTGGAGGGCTGGGATCAGCCATTTCCGGATTTCATGAATAAGCATGTCTGTCGCGACTATGAGGCGCTGCTGACCTATGTGAACGAGAACTCGGTCCCAAAGGAAGTGTTCCAAGCCATGAAAGAGCCACCGGCTGACTATCCAGTTCAACCGGATCCGTCAATTGCGCCCTTCTTACCAACTACCGGACCCCGTGAATAAGACGAAGTTAATAGCTCGATGGGTCCGACTGGTTAATGGATTGAATCTTAAGATTATGCTGGCGTCACCGCAAATGATTCATTTAGGATCAGATACCAATCACGTAGTTACAGGTTTGGGCTAAATGTTATCTTAGAAGACTGGTATAAGGTGATATTGGTTCTCGTCTGCGATATTCCTGCATAAGTCCTGGAGGATCATTCTACTGTTTCTCCTTTATCAATAGATAATGACAAACCTAGCCGAAGAAATAAAAACATATATTCTTCTGTCCGAGAGTCAAATGGCTGGCCGTATGGCTTTTCCTGTATCAAAACAACTATGTAGGCGTTGCGGTATGTAGTTCTGAGGTAGGGATCCAAGATATTGCAGACTTTTCATCAGGAGTTTCTTGCCTGATGCTCAACTCCTTGCAGCTCCTGTCCCCAACTTGCCAGCAAGGGACTTGGCGGTGTAAGCGACGGTATGACGTTTCCAGTTGGATGGGCCAGTACAAAGGAAGGTCGTGTCGAAAGGAAGATCGTGTCCAAAGGTTTACACTTGTTATAACGTCTCCTTTGTTATTGAGCAAGAGTTTTCTAGCCGGCCATTCAGCGTACGCAGACCGAAAGATGAAGACATCACAGCAACAGGACCCTGAAAGCCCGTCGATGCCCAAGTACGAGCCTCTCGTCGAGAGGAGAAGCATTGAAGATGGCGACTCCTACCATGATCGCGGGACCGACGATGGAGTCACAATCACACACGGCAGCAAGAGATACCGAACGAAGGATATCTTTATCCTCCTCCTGGCTTCCTTCGGTCTCATTGATCTAGGGCTCCGTGCATACGCCCTTGTCCAATCCCGCCGATCTACATCCTGTAACTGCGGCGACACCATCGAGGAGGCTCGAAGCAACAACTGCAAATACGACTCCTTCGCAGCAGCATGGCTTCCTCCGGCATGCCGAAACGACGAGCTCCTCGAGCAGTTTGAGCGAGCCGGCCCCAATCCCGATGGAAGCTGGCCATACTACGCAGATAAGAACGGCACGAAAGCCCTCTCCCTCGAACAAGTCTCCATGCTTCCCGAAACGGGGGGCCATTTCTTTGCAACGCATCATTGGCATCTGGTCCATTGTGCGTACTACTGGAAGAAGATGTTTCTGGCTGTGGAGACTGGCACCGTCATTGAGCAAAGGTACAATAATCTGGCGCATATCAATCATTGTGAGATGATGTTTTTGAAGAGGGATCCCTTGGATATGATTGTAACGGAGGCTGGAGTATCCCTTCATTCGGATAGGATTGTTATCGCGAAAAGTCATGCGCATGGGAGTGACCATGAAGGAAATCACTGATATCCAGGTATTGATGACGCTGACCAGCCATGAAGCTCTCTCTGTATTTAGGTCCACTTAAGCGTTATTTAACTTAGAGCTCTATAAACTGGTAGTCTTCTGTTACTAGCTAATATTCTGAGTACTATTAGTTTAACAAAATGTCACAATCTTCCGAGCTGTGGCGCTCATCTTGCAGGCGCTCAAACTGGATATATTCTATGATGTGAAAACCTTGGCCAAAAGCCAGCTGATTGGTTTTGGATGTGCCGAGATTTGAGACGATGTTTGGTTTATCCACCATAGTCCAGCGAGTGCTCTATGGAGCGGTGCAGGAACCGCTCTTGCAATACAAGTCGTCCGAGCAATCATCATTGCTCGAGCAGGAAGCACCTACAACAATCAGTCGACGAACGAAGCAGGGCAGCGGCTATACACACCTTCACAATGACCTGCCCAGGAGCATGAAGCAGTAGATGTCGGCTTCGTCGTGGTCGTTGTGACGAGAGTGGTGGTCTTCGTGGGCGAAGTCCCCAAAAGACCCAGCTTCGTCGCGAGGGCGTTGACGAGCTTGTCGCCCATGCTGCGCAGGGTGGTGAAGTTGGTGATGTAGTTTTTCGTCAGGGCACTGCTGGGGAGCACCGCATCTTTGCCGGTGAAGACGATGTCTGCTTTGCATTAGCATTTGAAGAGCAGTTGGCTAAAGAGACATACAGGTCACGTCGACACCTGTGTGGCCGTTATTGCCGTTCAGGCCCTCGTTGGGGAAACAAGTCCGGGCTATCAACCAGGACGCCTCGCCGGTGACTTGGGGGTTGTCACCGTTGGAGTCTCCCAGGATACCATAGAACATTTTGCCGTTACTAGACAATGTCAGTCTCTCATCAACAGACGATGATGGCGACGCACCAGATCACCGCGGCAATGTTGTTGCCAGGCAGAGCGCCGGTATTGGCCGACAGATACTTGTCCGGGATGACGATAAAGGGGACTTCATATGCAGACAGGGCGCCCCAGTTGGTCTGAGGTTGTCCGTCGGGGTTTCCCTATTGTTGATCAGTAATCAGTTGCCAATAAGAGCATCACAACCCACCTGACATCCCGAATTGAGCCCATCGCAATCGACATCCATGTCGGCTACCCAGGAGATTGAGGCGCCCTATGACTGTTTCAGTACAGACTCTTCCCAGGGGATTAACTACACACCTCACTGAATGACGCCCAGTCGCTATGGATGGTTGACTTGGCCGCACCACTGTCCTGACTCACGGGGTACGTGGCCAACTTGGGGACCTGGCTGGCTTTGGCGGCCGCTGCCTGAAGGGCCGCCACGGGCATGGTCGATGCAGCGGCGAAGAAGCTGGCAGGAGGTCCTCCATTGGGCTTGTTGTAGTCGGCACCATTGACGACCTGGCCAAAGGCAGAGTTGCACAGTGCCAGTGAGATGGCCAGTTGGCTGATGGCGGTTTTGGACGGCATGGTCGTGCTGCACGAGGGTATTGAGGTTCTGAAGTGTCTTGGTGATGTCTGTGCGTTGGTCCAGACTCAGAAACAGGTATATGGTGCCTTTTATATTGTATCCAGAGGCCTGAGATGCTACTGCCACCAAAATATCAGTGTTGTGTTGCTGCAGTTCGTATCCATCTGGCTGAAACACGGCTGAAGCGGACCCGGTCGCTGATTGGGGACGAGATGCCTGGTTTGAGTTTCAATACAAACAGACCCTGGGAAATGTTCCTTTTCGGCTTGGTCAGCGTAGCATTCCCCCTTTTCGCTTCCATTCCGATACTCAATGTCTGACGGCGAATCCGGGCATGTGTCTCCAATTCGCCGGTAGCTGCAGACAGACATAATTTCCCAGTGAATCTCAGCAGAGACTCGAGGCATAGTCATAAGATCTGGATCTAATTGCTCCTAATGTCTCCTCCGATCTGTCGTACAGAAGCTTATGGGTAAAAATACGGGCCAGCTGGCGCTCTCGGCGAGGTATATATCGGCGTAGCGGAATCGCATATCGACAAGACAGCCAGAACTAGGGGATGACAGGACAACACACCTGTTCTGAAGAAAGGGAAGCAATGGTATATTTCCATACCGCATCCAGTTTCCTCCAGGAATGGTTCTCTGGATAATGTTGGACTACTTACTGTTGCAGCTGGCACCATGTCAGCCATCTGGATCCCGTGACTTCGATTTTCACGTGCCTTGGGCCTCGGATCTCCATCAGCAGCTGAGAATGAGAAGCCTGAGATATCCCAGATCTGCTTTGTTTTCTGATCAAAAGGCATTCCATCGCATCGTCCATCAAAAAGACACCAAGTCCTCAGCATGACCGACGTCCTAATCACAGAAAGCCAGTTCAAGCTCCCTGACGGGCTACAGGTCTACCAGAAAACATGGGCTGTCCGTTTGCTCCCTCTGCCATTATCATTCCCCGTGCTTGGCACAGACTGATCTCTGCAACAGCCGACGACGCCCCCGGTCGCAAAACTGATCCATTTTCATGGCTTCAGCGACCACATCAACAACTCTTATGATCTGTTTCCCTCGCTAGCCCGCCGCGGCATTTTCTGCACAGGGATCGACCAGCGCGGTTGGGGACGGTCGGCCCAGACCAAGGCCGACCGTGGAAACACGGGCCCGACCGCCGCCATCCTGGCCGACATGGCGGCATTCATCGAGGCTCAGTTCGAGGTCGCGCCAGATGTCCCGGTGTTTGTGATGGGCCATTCGATGGGCGGAGGTCTGGTTGCCACGCTGGCCTCGACCCCCAGATATCAAGAGCTCGTCTCGCGACTCGGGGGTATCATGCTCGAGGCCCCGTTTATCGGGCTCGACCCGAAGCAGAAACCCAGTGTCATTACCGTCTTACTGGGTCGGCTGGCCGGACGGCTCCTACCACGGTTCCAACTCGTCCAACCCATGAAGGTCGAGACGATTGTGCGCGATCCTGTCGTGCAGAAGGCGCTCAAGGATGATCCCCTCAACCATACCACCGGCACCCTCGAGATGTTTGCCAATATGCTCGACCGGGCGGCCGATCTGACTTCGGGCAAATTGGTGCTCAACGATGGCATCAAGTCAGTGTATGTGGCTCACGGGACGGCAGACCAGGTTACTAGTTATGATGCTAGCAAGCACTGGTTCGACTCGCAGACTGGAAAGGTCGCCGACCGCGAGTTCAAGTCCTACGAGGGATGGAGTCATCTGCTGCATGCGGACCTGCCTGACAACCGACAGGAGTTTTCCGATGATATCGCCGAGTGGATTTTGGCGAGAGTGTAGATCTGCGATACCCTGGACATGATCCGCGCTTTGTTTGATATTTTTCGCTTATATATATGAGGATATCCATCATCTGGGTTGAGCATGTTATTCTGATTCGTTAGATGTTCTATATATCCTTTCTCCTTGAAAGAATGCGTTGATTTATTGCTGCGAATCACTGTCAATCCCTCGGCTCTCCCTTTCCACCTTTTTGTCCCCCAGAGACGCTCCAATCTCCTTGATCACTAGCCACGCAGGAAGCAGGGCGATAGCCCACAAACCAAAGTTCAGGTAGGTGCTGCCGACAGAGCCCATGATCTTGACACTATCCAGACCATACTACAGAAATTAGTATTGATTCATCAAACGAAGTGGACACTTACCGAGACAGCCTGCGAGGCCGACTCTGTCCCGCGTAGAAGACTTGCCATCCGGACAACCTCCTCTTCATCCGACGCCAGATTGCCCACGACAAAGAAACTAGCCGTTTTAGCACGAATTTCAAGCGGACTGCGTCAAGGCACATACAGATACATGTAATTCAGCTGAAACCCGGCAACCCAGAACAAATACAGCGCGAAGCCTCGCCCAAACCCAGCATCCGCCCAGTCATATGTGGGCTGCGTGCGATGGTACTCCGTCACGATGACCGTCGCCCAGATCCACCATGCACCCTGCAGACCAAGCACCACGAAAAAGGCCCCACGGCTTCGCGACCGCAGCGACAGCTTCCTAGTGTCGAGGAACGCCCCGAGCAGATTGCCCACGACCAAGGCGATGATTCCGGACAGGAACGACCCGAGTGCCCGAGACCTCACGGAGAACCATAAGGACAGAAACGTGAACATAATGGCCTCGGTGAAGACCGCCTGCACGATGAGTGGGACGATCAACAGAAAGTCTCGGCGGATGAACAGCTTTGCCATGGCCTTGAGCTCGTACAGTGGACTGTGCGAGATGCGCAGGCGGACGGGGAGACCATCGGTTCGCTGCACCCGCGACGGCTTGTTCAGGAGCAAGCCGGCGAAGGGACCGAGGGCCTGTAACACAATGAAGACCAAGTAGACAGAGTACGAGACGCTCCCGGCCGTCGATCGGTTCGAGTTGATTCCCAGGTTGATCGCGCCGCCCAGGATCTGGCCACCCACACGGAAACTGAGCCAGAAACCCAGGAATCGGCCTTGATTGTGTGGCTCGGGATACGACAGGGCAATCGCCCCTTCAGCCATCCAGAATAGTCCAGCCGACAGACCGCACAGTGCCGCGCCGAGCAGGACGAACCATTCTGTGCCGAAGCGGTTGTTCGTATACAGCCCTGCAGCATACGGGGCGTAACCCATCGTCCCGATTACGAGCGTCCATTTGATTCCGACAAGGCGCACGACCGCACTGCCAAAAAAGCATGTCACGACCATGAGACAGAAAGTCAGCGCGTTGGCGGCATTGACGAGGTAGGGCTTCTCTGCTCCCCCAGCGCCAAGCGAATTCATAGCGCCCCAGATGCCGGGGGCAAGGAAGTTACAGATACCTAGGATGAGGGCATTGTAAAAGGTTGAGCGGTACCATTTCACTGTTTCGTTAGCCAACGTCAAACTACCGTAGGGCTACTTACCGAGATACTTTGGTTCTGGCGATGGACTACGCGCAACCTCTTCGTCTGTGGGATGGATACCTTTCTCAAGAGCGGCCATGTTGATCCGACTATGTATGACCTTGTTCATGCGGTGATGTGCATTGCTTTTATATGTCTAGCGTGCGATGGCGAATTCGCGATCATCAATACAGAGTGTGTCCCTTCAGCTACAAGACCATGTAAGAGCTATTATGATAAGGCAATTTACACGATAACCTTAACTTGACAGATATCAGTTGGTCGACAAGTTCTTCATGGCCAAATCTGCGAGGCCAGAGAGTTCGAAGTACGAATGTTGTCTTTTGCCAGGCGGATTACGTGCTCGCACGGCATTTTAGCAGGGATAGCGCACTCCCATGTAACAATTCGTTCTATCCTCGCTATGATTTGCATCCCTTGAAGTGAAAAATACGAGACTTGGTCTGGCTCCTTGCTTCTGCGGGAGAGTGCACGCATGAGGGTGGCGTGCCTCCCTTGCTCAGTGCCCGTTATGGCTGCTCACATTGAGTTATCCTATGCTTGAAATCCGCATTGAAGACATAAAACAGCTACAGTTTGATAAATTATTCTGCATTATCTTAAAAGGCCACAAAAGGAATCAAAGAACTATGGTATGGCATCTCATTTGCCTGAGTGCATTTCCATCTGCGAATAGTAGGCCAACCAGCCTAAACGATACAAGACTACTCCTGATCCTCCGGATGAAACACCAATGCGCGAACCTCGATACTCTCCCGCGGCGCCTCTCCCTCGGTTGCTGGATCAACAAACGCAGAATGAGGCACCCTCCTCGCCCGCCCATCCGTCTTGGAGTCAAAGCACTTGATCAGCGTCACCAGCTCCGGAGGCTGCGCGTACCGAAAGTACCACTTGAAGCCCGGATTCGGCCTGACCGAGTACGTCTCTCCCACCCGGTTCGGATAGATCAGTTTTGTCGGGACAAGGTCATCGTCCGGGACTGAGTGCGCGTCTGCGACGGCCAGCGGATCCTTGAGGATGGTTCTGATGGGCCGCCAGACGTTGATGATCTGGTATCGGCCCTTGAGGAGCTCTGGAGCTTCGTCGGGGAGATGGTAGGAGACGCGGTCCTTGCTTGCTGCGTAGGACTGGTCGATGTGGACGCGCTGGACGGGACCGCGGAGTTGAGCGGCGGGTGTGCGTTCATCTTGCGGCTTGCGGCGGATCGTATGGTCGAAGATGAAGACTTTGGATGCACCAGTGCTGATTGTTGATGTCAGCGTACTTCCACTGAGGATGGCTGCGATGGCATGCATGCAACTCACGCATCTTTGAGCAGCTGCTCCGTCTCTGGGTAGTACTCCCGCTTGATCTTCTCATCGTCGAGAAACTCCTTCTCCTTGCTTTCGTGGTAGTAAAATTGGAACCCGTTCTTGTCCAGTGTATACTCTAGCTCGTGGCCGCTGACATCGTGGACGGTAACTGGCAGCGTCACCGAAGGTCGGTAGTAGGTCTCTGGCTTGCCGACGTAAGTAGGAGCTGGGGGAGAACCATCCTCGTTCTCTTTCAGGAAATTAAGAGTGGTCTGCACATGATGCCGCGCATTGGCAGTCGGAGGAAGAGACTTGCTTTGAGCTCGAGGCTCATGCGTAGTTGGGAGTTGAACAGCTGCTGATGCCATAGTCCGGATGTTCTCGGTTGTAATTGCTTCTGAATTTGATGAATAGTAGATGCTATCAATATCAGCTATTCCGTTGAATGGTCTTATATCAACAAGTTCTCTTGCGGGGTAGGGCATTTGTCAGATCAGCACGTCATGACCGTAGATTCGAGCATCAGATTAGAAACTACCAGTTGCTGAGAAATACGAAATTTGGCGATTGGCTCCGACAGACCCTGTGATTGATGTGTTGCTTTTCAAGGTGCTGTACAGCATCCACACAACATGTGATGCTCGCAGATGGCAAATGAAATCCTAGTGATGCATTTGTAATGTAGCCCGTGCATTTCTAATCTGGCCATCCTGTCTGACACAACATGGTGAGGTAGTTGCTTGTGGATCTTATGCCATCGTTTCATGGTCATATCCCTGTTCCCAGCCGACCTGCAGAAAGGGCACGTCCCTACTGAGCCTACATCTAAGAGGTCGGTGTTCCTCGTACCCAATCTAGACAAGGGCTCATCACCTGTGTAGTACATGAAGTGGACGTCGTCAGGACATAGAGGGAAAAAGTTATAGCTAGCACGTCTACAAGCCATGATGTATAAGAATTACCCTTTGCCAGAGAATTCAGGATTATATAGAACGTCAATGAATAGCCTAGAGAATATATGACGGCACAAGCTTCGTAATGCTGGTCCCATCATCCAGCATATCCACCTCTTCTTCCAATCTGTATCCTCCCCACCGTGGAAGAAGAACCGTCCAAACATACCAATAGATCACCCCAAAGAGTAGACTGTATCTGTCAGCCAATCCTCTGAATAGGTCGGGAGACTTACATTCCAACTCCCACGACTGCATAAGTTGCGTAGAAAAAGTCCACGTCGCCCTTTCTGTCCGGAGGAGGAATCAACGGTGCCGCCAGTAAAGCAACGCACACGACGATTCGGAGCCAGACCGCAGGGAGCCATGCTTTGAAAGGTCGTGGAAGATTAGGTTGACGTCGCCTCACAATCAGGAGGCCAACTGCAATGGCCAACGCGAAGATCTGGCCTGGATAGCCCTCGACATCTAGAATGAAATTGTACACGTCTCCTGGAGGGGGAAGCGCGATCACCAAAAGTGAAGGGACATAATGCACAATCAAACCGCCCAGGGGAGAGCTAAACGGGCGAGACGATGATAGCACGGAGGAAAAGGGGAGAAAGCCCTGTCGAGCAATCTCCTGATTCACTCGCGCCTGTAGCTGTCATCTACTGTACTTTTAGTCAATTTGAGTCAACTTACCCAGGCAAAGGTGACTACCATGACATTTCCTGCAGCGGAAATGGCAATCGCCAGAGGGAACAAGGTCCTGCCAACATGCTGACCGAGGACGCGTTCGAACAAGAGGGCCCCAACAAGCTCACCACTGTTCTTGATCTCCTCGATTGGAACGACGAGGAAGTAGGAGACGTTTGCCAGCAGGTAAAGACAACAGGCAGTAAGGAGAGCGGACGGACAGACAGTTTTGACTGTCCGGATAGGGTCCTGCACCTCGTTGAGGACGTTGTTCACATTATTCAACCCGGCATACGAGTAGAACACTTTGAAGAGGGATGTTGAAAGCAAGCTCCAGCTCCAATTCGACCCTTTCCACAGATTGTCCCACAGAAAGACGTCGTATCCAGTCCTATCAATACTATTCGAGACCAACATGGAGGAGTCCGCGCGCCGAAAGAGTATCACCCAGAGCCCAGTCAGTGTCATTGCTGCGATCATGGAGATCTTCATCCATCCCAAGAGGTTCTGTATCCATATGCCGGTTCTAAGAAAGCACCCGTGGACAATGGTAATGGCGGTCATCAGACCTGCTGCCAGAGCCTTTTGCTGGTACTCGGTAGGCTCAATGTTCAGAGCAAACAGGGTGTACTTGGAGAATATAATGCAGTTGCTTGCCGTAAAGCCTAACAAAACAGCCTGAACGGCGACCAACGTCGACGCCAGGAATTGAGGGCGCAGATACGTATACTCGAGATAGACCTTGTCGCCGCCAGATCGAGGGAGCATACAGCCAAACTCCATAGACACAGCCAGGCCGCATGCCGCGAGGATCGTGCCCACGAGCCATACCAGCAGCGCCAAACCAACGCTTCCGACCGACTTCACGATTGAGCCCGGGGTTGCGAAGATGCCGCTGCCGATGACGCGCGATATCACCAGAATATAGGCGCTCGACCAGGTGACATTGCGGCCGTAGGTGGCTGTCTCGGGGATTGTACTGCGGCTAGACACAGGACGTCCATTTGGCCTGATATCCTGTATGGACTCGTAGGAAAGCGTTTCATACAGAGCGGATGTGGGATGTAACAGTGGTTGATTTTCAGAGTCGTCCATCTTGTATACCAATAGCAGCAGTATTTGCAACCGTTTTCTTTTGATACTGTACTTGAGCTACATATAAGAAGCAGTTCTGGTGTAACATCATTCCAGGCACGCCATTGTTGGCCGCGGTTGTGTACAGCCCAAAGCATTAATAATGCTGATCTGACAGTCGGAGCTGTGGCATCCTTGTAGATGTTGCAGTCATGGGATTGCTCTTATTTACAGATAACAGACTCGAGTGAAAGCTTGTATGCTTTTCACAAAGTTGACTTCAGTCTACTGTATTACTGGAGATAGGCTACCTCGATGGTGTCGAGGCAACTGTCAACGTGCCAACTAGCATTTGCAAATTTGAAGTTTGTATTTCCTGATACGTCCTGATTCTTCAATTCCACTTGCTATCAGCCCGCCATCGCCAGCCCTAATCACATCATCGCGGTCTGATCCTGAGACAAGACCGTCAACAAGCTCCATAGCGACTACCTGGTTGGCGAGGAGAGTATCATAAGAGCATTCTCTCGACCGAGAAACTGGACATAGTCTGTTTAGATGATAAACCGTCGTCTCCTGAACCACTGTTGTGCCTTTATCACGCCATCATAACCCCGCCATGCGCCATACGGGGGATCACCTTGGAGAGCAAGGGGACGCGATATTGGATTCGAGTATAGCTGGCGAGTCAGTAATTCAATAATAGACGGGAAAGATCAGCTAATACTTGGTCAATGTAAAGCGCACACCGTCGTAGTCGTATTCTGATATTCAGTCATCTCAATCGACAGACACCCTCGACTCTACGCCACAACTCCAGAATCCTTTCACCCTAACAGAATGACTACAGTATCTACTTATATCAGAGCGAATCGCCTTGAAGAGTCGCTCTTCCATTGTCATTTGTCTGCGGGAAAATCACCAGAGCCTACAATCACCCATCGTTTCGAAGTCGCATCAGCAACCAAGCAACATAAGAGGACGAAACAGAGCGCCCTGTTATTGAAGGGCGTAGGGGAGCAATATACCCTTGTCACAGATTATGACATCCCTACGGTTTCTCATAGAGATGAGATCTTAGTCAAGGTATGATGCGGCTGGTTTTCCTTGAATGTTCTAACGTCCATAGATCATGGCTATTGGGTTGAATCCTATCGACTGGAAAGGGCCGTAAGTATCCATGGCCTCAAAATGAGCATTTCTCACCTTCTCAGTGCATACAATTTTGGCATCCCAGCCCTCCCATGGATCAACGGCCGTGACCTAGCCGGTGAGGTCATCCAGGTGTCCGACGGCTGTTCGCGTCTTCGAGTCGGTGATATCGTCCTCGTCCCGTCCACGGATTACCGGGACATGCGCAAGGCTGCATTTCAGGAATATGCGGTGGCGACGCATTTCAACGCTGCTCGCATTCCGCACACGGGCAATATACATGCCTCTGCATCCTTGGGGGTGGCGTTTGTTGCCGCTGCTTTGGCATTGGGGGTCTCATTCGGGTTGGATTTTAATCACATTCGAAGATGTCCCGGTCCCGACCTTCCCGGAGCCCTCTTGCGGATGGATCGCAATGAACTTCCAAAAGATATCACGGATGAGTGCTTTTCGTCATCTTTGCAAGCTGAACGAATAGCGCCAGGGGATTGGCTTGCAATCTGGGGAGGTGAGACTGACACTACCATCAGTGATAGCGCTTGGGCTAATATAAGTCAGCATCCACAACGACGGGATATATTGCTCTACAACTTGCCAAACTCGCAGGATTAAGAGTCATTTGCGTGGCGGATGTAGCTCGGCATGGCGCCAAACTCCTCGATGCTGGCGCAGATCTACTTGTCGATCGCCACAATACCGCAAGGGCAATAGAGATCATCCGCGGTGTAACCCAGGGAAAGCTGCGATATGCTATTGATATTGTGGGCCGGGACACGGCAACTCTATTGCAGCAGACACTCGATGCTTCCGTGCACGAAGATGGCTCGCATGCGCATCTGTTGGGGCTGACTGGGCTACCCAAACAGAGGGACAACACTGTCATCTACCATACTGTTCCAATTAAGTTGTTTCATAAGTCTCCTGCAGTGGGTGAGCTTATGGTGACTTGGCTAGAGGAGCTGCTACAAACAGACACAATTCGATTGCCGGAGATCATCCTGGCAGACGGAGGGCTGGAGGGAATCAACGCCTCGTTAGAAGTCTTGAGACAGGGAACGGCGTCAGGCAAGAGAATTGTCATGAATTTAGGACGGTAGTCAACATATCTATGCATCCTTAGAGAGCAATTCCAGAACATATGCCAGAATACCCCTAGACCTTTGAGTTAGAACATTCCGTCTTCCTGGGCCTCTCTTTAGCAATTCTACCTGGAGCGACTGTGAGCCAGGATGCATGAGTCTCTACATGAGATCAAACTTGAGAGAAGGATTATCCTACGTCATATCAGCCGTCTCTTCCCATTTGCAGTTGCTTTACAATCAATGCCAAGTGTGGCGCAATTTGATATCCTGCGCACGCCTCCACGGCCCACTGACATCCTCGGAGACAGGCTCAATACTCTCCCTTTTCACTCGGTAGCGACGGCAGATTATTTCACAGGTTTTGCCCTCACATTGCCTCCTATGATGGAGCTTTCATGAGGGGTAGGAATCGACAACTGTGCGGATCTAATCCCGTCCTTATTTACCCTATGCAAAAAGCTCCGTACTATATCTACTCAGTGCAATCCAAGGAATGACTCACAATTAATTCATAGCCAATTCAGTCATTCTCTGACCTTCTTCAATCAATTTCTATAGTCACAACCATGGGCTCAACACAGAAAAAACAACTCATCATCAACGCGTTTGCCATGCAATCGCCCTCCCATCTCAATCCCGGTCTCCATCGGTATCCCACAGACCAAGGACCCAACTACAAATCCATCAAGAACTGGATCGCTCTGGCACAGAAGCTGGAAGCAGCCAAGTTTCATGCCATTTTCTTCGCCGACGTGCTCGGTGGCTACGATGTCTATAGAGGTCCTGCCAACCTCGAGCCGACCATCCCCGCCGGCGCACAATTCCCCATCAACGACCCCCTGTACAGTGTTTCGGCCATGGCGGCCGCAACCGAGAGTATCGGTTTTGGCATCACCGCGTCGACAACATACGATGCTCCCTACGCTCTCGCCCGGCGGTTCTCAACGGTGGACCATCTCAGTTACGGACGCGTGGGATGGAACATCGTCACCTCGTACCTGGACTCCGCGGCGCGGAACTTTGGTCTCAATACGCAGGTGGAGCATGATGAGCGGTATCGGATAGCGGACGAGTATCTGGACGTCACCTACAAGCTGTGGGAGGCCTCGTGGCGAGATGGAGCTGTCAGCCACAAGGATGGTGTGGCTGGATACGCTGACCCCCAGGCTGTGAGGCAGATCCATCACCAGGGCAAGTATTTCAACGTTCCTGGCCCGCATCTCTGCGAGCCGAGTCCGCAGCGCACGCCATTCTTGTTGCAAGCTGGCACCTCGTCGGCGGGCAAGACGTTCGCCGCCAAACACGCGGAGGCCATCTTTCTGAATGGGCAGAAGCCAGAGTTGGTGAGGACGTCGGTGGATAGTATTCGGTCGCAGGCGAAGGACTTTGGGAGAGATCCTGCGTCGATCAAGATCATCGCCGGCTTGCTGGTCATTGTGGCCGAGACGGACGAAGCGGCGCAGGCCAAGTTCGAGGAGTTGGCCGGCTATGGCGACACAGAGGGTGCCCTGGCGCTCTTTGGTGGATGGTCGGGGTACGACCTGTCCAAGTACGGGGATGATCAGGACTTTCGCTTTGTCGAGCAGCCCGCCATCCGCAGCATGGTCAACCACTGGGCAAGTACAGTCCCTGGAACGGATGGGAAAAAGTGGGACAAGAAGACAATCGCCGAGTATCTGCGTCTGGGTGGGAACGGAGCCAAGGTGATTGGAAGTCCCCAGACGGTGGCCGATGAACTGGAACGATGGGTGGAAGTGGCCGACGTTGACGGATTCAACTTCAGCTACGCCACCATCCCAGGGACATTTGACGATATCATCACGTATCTGCTGCCCGAACTGCGCCGACGGGGTCTTTTCTGGGAGGACTACACTGTGAGAGGAGGGACGCTGCGAGAGAACATGTATGGTCTGAAGGGCCAGAATCGACTGCCAGAGGCGCATCCAGGAGCCAAGTACTTCTGGAGGGAGGGAGAGGAAGTTCCTACATATGCAAGAGAATAGTTGCATTTTATCAATTATCGATGACGCATATCTACTTCATAAGAGCAACAAGTATAACATGAATTCAAACATCCCACCAACCCTCGAGATATGACCGGAGATCAATCGTCTCTGGCTTCTTCAGATGCGGCGTCAGATCAGCCTCACTGTCCAACTCTCGTTGCCTCCACCCATTGCCAAAGTAAGCAAATCGATTTTCACTGGGGTTGGTGTATGTGTACTCCCAGTCCTCCCACCGCGGGTCACGTCGGATATAGTTGAGATGCACTGCACTCCCAGGAAACAGACCATGAATCCTCCCTCCAGGTCGACCACCGTTGTACCACGAACTGCAGTTCTCGTTCCACACCGTCCGCGGATAGAATTGGTCACAGTACTCTACAAAGTCGTCTGTGGCCGCTTTAGAAGGCTGCATCGTCCGTATGCCCTGGCTGCGGATCTTGCGCAGGATTTTGGCGACATAGGTAACCAGATTCTCGATGCTGTTGGGGACACTGCCGCTGTGTCCGGTGGAATGGGGACCTCCAATCCAGAATAGATTGGGAAAACCGGGTGTGGCAACACCAAGGTAGTTGTATGGATGGCCGTACAATCCGTCAGCTTTCCATGCGCTTTTCAAATCGATGCCATCCGCTATGATGCTAAAGGGAGGCGCGTGGTCGACGTTGGCTCCTGTAGCACAGATTACGACATCGACCTCGCGTTCCGTTCCATCTTCCGTAACGATTCCCTTGCCTGTGAACTTCTTTATACGCGTCTGGATGTAGCTGACATTGTCCTTCGTGAGCGCCTCCAGGTAGCCTGGTCCCGGCGTAGGACGACGACAATTGGGAGGAAAGTCAGGGATGATCTTGTCTCCTAGTTCGGGTTTGTTGCTAACACGTTGCAGCATCAGCTTGGTCCATTTCTCGCGCAGTTCTTTGTTCTCGGGCGAGTCTTTGAAAATAGCTCCGAAACGGGAGAAGTAGCCCTGCTCGACGCTCTTGCGGTACTTCAGATACTCCTCCGGGTCCTTGAATGACTTAAGCTGCTCTGAAGAGAATAGATTCGGTTCCAGTCGTCGAACGCCCGTAGTGCCAAACGAATCTGCTATCCAAGTGCGATTCCGGGCGTAGTGATCCACGTGTGCTGCGACGGGCTGGATGGACGGGAGCACCTGCAGCCCAGAGGCTCCATTGCCAATAAGTGCGACCCTTTTGCCTTTCAAGTCGACGTTGTGATTCCAGTTGGAGGAATGGAACAGATCGCCTTGGTAGTCATTGATGCCCTCGTAGTCGGGCAGTTTCCATGCATTGAAGTGACCGATGGCATTGACCACGACGTCCAGCTTCTCCTCGTAGACCTAGAAATATTAGGTCGTGTTCAATCGTCTATAGAAAAAAGAAATACCTTTCCACCCTCCAGATCCTCCAGAATAACCCTCCATATGGCTTCTTTAGGGAGCCATTCCACCTGCTGCACCTTCTGCCGTGGCCGGAGATATTTGTAGACATCGTACTTGCGAGCGACACGCTGCCAATACTCGCGGATCTCATGGCCCTGGGCAAACTCCTCCGTCCACTGCGTGTTGGGCTCGAATCCGGATTGATACACATGCGCAGGGATATCGCATCTCACGCCGGGATACGTGTTCTCAAACCTGATGATGGTGTCAGTCGACGCTGTGATTTCTTGCCAATGTCTTACCATGTGCCTCCCACGTCGGCATTCTTGTCATAGATTCTCAGGTCCAGTCCGGGCAGCTTAGCAGGCAGCAATACTCCGGCTGTAATGCCTGACAGTCCAGCTCCAATCACCCCGACCTTGATCTGTCGAACCTCGTCGATGGGATGGTCCTCGAGCTCAAATTTCGGTCTCGTCTGTGGATGCGTTTCTTTCGCTTCGACCGTCTTCACCTGAGTGATCGGTGCATTCTTATCGGCCGGATGATTTAGAATAAATCGATTCCCGTTCTCCAAGTGCGTCTCGCTGCCAGTGGGACCCTGGATCGCTGTCATTGTGGCTGTAATCTCGATCGATTGATGCTTCCGGTAGTGCAAGGACATTGCCTAAGATGGTCCTATATACTCCTCTGCTGGTCTCCACATGAAATATCACACCACACCAAGGGCGCAAAATCAAAGGATACACGCCATTGGCAAGGGAATTGCGTCGATTCATCTCCAAATTGTCATCGACACACATCTCATGATTCGGCCGTCTGGTGAGGGGAAATGGGCCTCGGGGTCATCGCCGGGTCACATCATTGCGGGACGGAATGGTGTCAGTCGACTCGCAATTCAACCTGGTATCATTTTGCATTGGATACAGATTTGTTCATTGAGAATAGACCATATTTTCTGTTTCAAATACATAAGATCTGCCAATGGGCTCACCAATGAAAAGTGCATCGATGCTGGCGGACTATTTACTTTACAGAAGATGGCCTGCAGCAAAATAGTCCTCTAATATCGCAAACTCATGAACGTAGAGAAACTTAGAGAACTAGCATACATGTCATATAATGTCCTGTGAATCTCAGCTCAAATGGATACCCTGATCAAATCGCTTCCACATCCCATCAATCAGTTCATGTCTCCTTAAAGCCCAGTCGAATGTAGGATACCACTCCCCTTTACGATACGCCTCGTAAAGTCGCGCGATATTTTGGGCAGGGATGGGCAGCGAATCCCATTCGTCCTCGTCCACTTGGACCTCTTCGACTTGGCCAGACTCGGTACGATACAGCTCCAACTTGGTCTCTGGGGTGCCGACATTAAGGAACAACATCGGTGAAGTCACTCGGAGCCAGCCTTTCTCCCCCTGAATCCGCCAGTCGAGTCGGGGCAGACCTGGCATTTCCTTCCCTGCGTACAGATTGATGCTGACGAATGCATCCGACTTCTCTGTCGTGCCGTGCATCAGGATCTGATCTGGAACGGTGTTGCGGACGGATTGCTCGACCACCTTTCCGCCGTCCGCGTAATCCACAAGGTCCAGCTCCGGGCGACTGATGGCACAGCTGCTGGTGAAGGCTTTGAATTCGCCAAGGACTGTCTACTGTCAGCATGTGGCATATTGCCACAGGTGAGGTGGACATACCGGAAGTCACAGTCTCGAGGGTGTGTCCGACATGAATACTCATCGGGCTTCCCCCCACCGTTCTGTCGAGAAAGTATCGCACATTCTTGCTCTCAGAGGCGACATCATTCCCACACGACCCTAGAAGCGTGCTGGACATAACTCGGCCAATGACTCCCTCGTCTACCAACTGACGCAGCTTGCGGATGACTGGTGCGTAGGAAGCCTGCAGTCCGACAATGGTCTTTGCGTTGTGAGCGGCCGCCAAAGCAGCCATTTCCTTTGCAACATCTAGATTGCGGTCGAGGGGCCACTCAACAAAGACAGTTTTGCCGGCCTCCAAGCTGGGACGCACCGTCTGGAAATGTCGGTCGACTCGGACAACACAGACTACCAGGTCGATGTCGGGATCATTGGCAAGGTCTTGTGAGTCAATATCATTCAACAACCGCGCGGTGATAGATGAACGCACCTTGTGGATTGCCATACGCCTTGGTATCTGTTGGGAGACTGTACTTTTTGATAGCAGCCCGAGCTGACTCAACGGATGAGTTGAGCAACGCTGTAATAGTGAAATACTCCGATCGTTGTAGATATGGGAGATGAGCATTTGGTGCCCAGGCAGTGCCCTCGTAATCGGTGGCGCCAGAGAGGCCGATGAGACCTACACGGATGGTGGGCATGATGAATTTGCTACGGAGATATAGGATGCATATGACACAATGAAGGACAGGGAGATGTGTGTATTTAATATCGAAATCGGCTGGATATCACCCCGATGGATGATTAGAAATACATCACTATTGTAGTCGCCGTCATTGGGTGCTTTGCTGGTTTCTTGGGTTGATTTATAATAACCTCGGATTTCCCAATAAAGAATCAGCTAAAATACAACAAACACACCGTGCTCATGGTAATATCACAACATGATCAGATTCTCAATAACATTGACCAAGACAGTTAGAGCGCCATCTTCCAAAGTGCGTCTGAAAATCATTGAACAGTCGAATACATCTCTTGAACCGATCGACAGTATCTTCCCACGCTCAGGTTTGATTGCAAGACACATCATATCCATCTCATCATCCCACTCAGAGTACTATGAGAAAGCAGAAAAGAGGCAAAAAGAAAAGGATCAGAAAGATGGCCATTCCCAGGGCAACTAACGCCCTGCAAGCTAGGCACAGCTCGCGGTGACCAGATTGCAGTCCTGTCGATTGATATTAGCAATCTACAATGTATGAGGTTCTTTGTAGAAAGGCGTACTCCGTATGCACCAGGGGCAGTTTGTCATATAGATAGGATCATTTTGTCCCTCATGATCATTCGCCTGTTCCTCATCGCCGTGGCCGAACAACCACTGGACGACATTGTCGGCATCCTGTTCACTGCAGCAATTTCTTAGTCCAAATCACAGACGCAAAGGGGTACAACGTACTCATCATATTGATGATCAAACTGAGGCATTGGCTGAGGTCTGACAACCACTGTGTAGTTGGAAATGGGCATGTCGCCAACGTACAATTGGCCATTGACTCGGCGGACCTCACGGAAAAAGGAGGCCATTGTAGCGTATTCAAGTGGTAGAGTTATTTTAGATTCAATGATATGCAGAGATAGTAGTCTCTTCGAGGACAGCAGTCGAGATGGGTAGTCAAGAGGAGAGGTTGACAGGAGAGAAACTGAGAAGGAAGCAGCATCGAGCTTATATAGTCGGGGGTCAATGTCTTGTATTCACATTCCAGGTTCTGGTTATCAATAATATCTCCATGCTTATGATCATTGACAAGTGAATGTGAATATTCATTAGCAGGTAGATCGATATCTCCATTAACAATCCCTCGTGACTCTCTGGCTTCGGCAAGTTCCGTATAAAATGTACAACTGCAATGGAGCCTCCCTCGAGTCCCTTGACCAGATGCAGAAAGACCGGAAGTACTCGGGATCATTACATGTCCAGAATCAATCAACCGAGACCTTATATGATTAGCCACAGATGATGAACATTCCATGCATCTTATAAGATATCATAGACCCCTTGCAGCCAACGCCTTACGCAAGGTCTTCTGGAAAGCAAAGACGTGATCCGCATTGAGCATCGTGTAATGAGCACCCTCAACCTCGTGAAATCTTGGCTCCGAGCGCGTAAAGTCCTTCCACTTACTCAGGTGCTCTCTGAACCACTGCCTCTTGGATGAAGCCACAATCGCTAACGGATTGCAGTAGAAGACATCAATGCAGGCAATCGACTCGCTCGGGTCATAGTCAACCGCCATACTCTGCAGCGAGAACGCGATAGTAGCCCACTTCTCCAGCTGTGACAGCGAGAGCGATAACTCCAAGTACCGGGACTGGTTGAGTTCGCTCATGACCCGAGAGAGGATTTCACCGCGCGACATGTTTCCCATCTCTCCCGACAGTTCTTGGGCACGGCGTTCGCTGATCAGGTCGAGAAAGTAGCACAGGTGAAGCAGACATTCCTTCCAGCAGAGCTGGCGCATGCGAGCCTTGATGTGTGGAGGGAGGTTGAACGAGCCCAGGAAGGCCACCTCGTCCCCGTTGTGCTCGAGGGTTTTTCCAATTTCAAAGGCTAATATGGATCCGTAGGAATATCCGGCCAGTGCATATGGGCCCTTGGCTTGTTTCTTTTTGATGCTGGCGTGATACGTCGTGATAACCTCGTGGATGGTTTCAAACGGCGTTTCGCCCTCGTCGAAGCCCCGAGCCCGTAGGGCGTACACGGGTCGATCGACGATATATCTGGCCAAGTTCAAAAAGACCATAACCTCACCGACGCCGGGGTGAACGAGCCACAATGGCGGCTTGTCACCTTGGCTCTGCAGTATCACGACGGGATCATAACGGGTCTTCCTCTGGGCGTCTTCGAGTGCCTCGGCCAGGGAACGAACTGTGGGATTGATCATGAGCGTAATCGGTGGAATGTCTTGCACGAGATCTAGGTGCTCCTCGAGGTTCTTCTTGAGTTTGATCAGTTCGATGGAGGAAATTCCCATGTCTAGTATAGGTGTGACGACATCGAAGTCGCCCGAGAGACCAGCCAGCGAGGTCGTGAAGATGCTCAGGAGCCGCTGCTCCATCTCGTTCTGGGGTTGCTGGCGCGTATCCTCCCGATACCGCGCGATCATTTCCCGGTTGGTTTCCTGGTAGGTCTTGTAGTCGCCTCTCTCGTAGGCTGTCTTGATCTTGCCTCGGGACAGCTTTCCCAGGGCAGACTTTTGTAACATGGCACCGTCCACCGGCAGAACTGAGGGGCGCGCTCCAGTGGACATCATAACGACTTTGACAATGGCGTCGGTGGCGTGGACCCGAGCAACAGTGTCGTCAGGGTCGTACGAGGGCAGGTAAACCAGAATAATCTCCTCCGTATCCCCTCCGGGCGGGAAGCAAGAGAAACAGCAGGTGAAAGTTGGAGTCACACCTGGGATGCTGGCATCGTCCACCGTGCTTTCAATCTCTTGCGGGTTGTACTTGACACCGTTGACGATCATCGTATCCCTAGACCGACCCATCAGCGTCAACCAACCGTTCTGATCGATGAGTGCCCTGTCGCCAGTTTTGAACCAGCCATCTGGAGTAAACGAGGCTTCTGTGGCTGTCGGATTGTTGAAGTAAGCTTTGAACACGACAGGCCCGCTTACCTCGAGACTGCCAACTGTTCCAGCCGGAACATTCTGTCCAGCCGAGGTGATACGCATCTTGATTCCGGGCATGCAAGCTCCGACTGAGGTGAACTTCAGGGCGTGTTCGATGTCGTACCTGGGGCAGGACGTGTTGAAAATGGCACCAGCACATGTTTCTGTCATGCCGAATCCGGGGATGATAACGTTCGGCGGTGCTCCATATCTCACCAGCAGCGACGACACCTCCTCGCAGGTCCTGGTCACATTCGCCTCTCCACCAGAACAGATGAAGCGGAGGCAACTGAGATCCCAGTGAGATTCAGAATCTGTATCGGCCTGGTCCTTGAGCGCCGTTCGAAGCTTGGCAAGGAAGAAATTGGGGGCAAAGGTGCGCGATACACGGTGGCGATTGATCATCTCGATGAAGCAGAGGGGCTCGGTCAGGACATCAGGAGCAGGGAGATGGATCTGGTCTCTGCGTATGTACAGTCCTTGAAGATGAATCTCTATCAGAGCAGCCACATGGTCCAGCCCGACCCAGTTCATCAACGAGGTACCAGTGCTCGGGGTCAGCATCCACGATTTACCCGCGATAGCGGCCAGAATCTGGCCATGGCTCAGGCAGACAGCCTTGCAATAGCCGGTGCTACCGGATGTGAGCATCAACACGGCGGTGTCATTGAGCTGCGAGTCGTAGAACAGACTTCCCTCTTCCATTGCTTCATTCCCGTTCTTGTCGTTCAAAAGGGACTCGACACAGATTGGAGTAATGACATCCTGGTCTTGGAATTCAAGCAGCTGCGAGGCAGTCGTCAGGCATACTGGATTCTCCAAGGTCTGTGCAAGATGTTCCAGGTGCGCGGCGCGATGGTCCGGATTACCAGAGAACGGAGTGGACATGGCCGGGATGCACCCAGCCAAAAGCACAGCCCAGAACCAGAGGATCCCATCCCAATGGCGGTCAAAGTGCAAAAGAACCACCGATCCAGGCCGGATATGCGTACGGAATTGCAGGGATCGTGTCGCCTGCTTGGCAGCATGGAGCAATTCGCCATAGGAGCATGAGAAGGGGACTTTCTTGTTCCCATGGGAGTATGTTATGACTCTTCCGGCATCGAAGTGAGAAGCAGTGGCCTCTAAAAGGTCTTGAAGGTTTCTGAAAGACATGACTGCAGAACAGAATTCGGACTAGAGATGCGTTCTGAATATCATAGACCCTGTGGTATGAGATATTTTATATTCTCAACCCCAGCCCGCCGCCTTCAACTGATGTCAAGAAGCCAGGTGTACCATTGTTTAAGAGATCAATTGAAACTTGAATATGAGGTTACAATCGCCAGGTCAGGTTGGAATGTCGCTGCACTATGACACCATTGCTTCAACTCGGATAGCCCCTGCGTAATATTACGATGAGAACACCGATTCCTGCCTGCTGCCGTTTGCGAGTCCGTGGTAATGATTCTGGTCACGAGTATCTTCATCATTTGGCTTCTCCTATCCTGAGAGCATAGCGACAAAGCATCTCATATGACTGGTCACTCGTCGCGGCATCATGTACGTAGCCATTGCGTCCCTCCATCTGCAAGAACGAACACTCATAATCTAGAGCAGGCATGACCGATGGAAACCTACCAGCCTATACCACTCTGTAAGACCGTCCAGATCCTCAGCAGAACTTTGAAGCTATCCTAACTTCATGCTGACTGATTCCTAGCTCTCTTAACCGTAGCGGAATCCAATAAGGACCCCTGCTCTATGGTGAAATCGCAACCGTGGCAACGTGACGGAGAATCCAGATCCTTCTCGCCAGACATGAAAACCTTGATTACGATTTATAAAGCCTCCGATATGCTAGATTGCCAGAATAATTGATACACAGATCCTGGGTCCTGATCCTGCATTTACCCCGGGAAACCCAAGGCGCAAAGACCTTGTAGAGCAGTCGACAGGGATTCCTTCCCATATCTCTCAGGTGCCGACCTATACCATTCCATTACTTTTGCTTTCATGGATTCTCAGGAACGCAGTGGTGGCCCTGTTGTGCGAGGATGTTCTGGTGCAAGCGAAATATTCGAGGTCACGGTCCAAGCCTCCGCGGACATGGTGTGGTTTCGATGCTGTCTTTACTCGTCAACGAAATGAGTCGATCATGGAGTAATGCGCTTACTGGCAGCCTTTGTATGACAGTCATTTCAGGCACATATCTATGATGGACTAAGCATGACTCCGGGTTGATCGAGGGGCCGGCTGTCATACAGAGGGCAAACAGAGATCACCCTGGTCTATGCTGCAGAAAAGAGCAAACCGCCCAATGATATCTGCACGATTCGCCTAGTTGCATGCCAAACCTAGCAAATATACCCGACCCGTGAATAGCTTGTCATTGGCTCCAATCATGCTAATATGTGAGAAACACGAGTCTTGAGGCGCTGTGGCTTGTTCGGTCACACAGAACCTCGTGAGCTCCTCATCAGCTGAGGTGAAGACCTGTTCCATCTCGTCGTGAACGCCTCTCAGCCTTGCGCTTGGCTGGAATATCACTTTTCTTTTCTTGCGAGTGAGTCGAATACGAAATGAATGCTTCCTTTCCTCTACAAGACTCGCTTCCGGCCATCGCCAACCATGTTACCGACTGGCTTCTGTGGCCGATTCTCTCGATAACCAGCGCCGTATCGGAAATCTTCTATTCCCTGGTGCAAACTGTCGCAGCGACCGATATGTCTCGAATAGGAGGCAACCTGGTGGAGATATCGGCCGTGTCCACGATCATAGGCGCCCCGATAGCGGAAGCGCTGATTCACGGCCTCAAGGCGGCCTGTGCCCTCGTCTGGGCTCCCATGAGCTGTTTCGGTCAAATTCATGTTATTAAGGCGTGTCTGTCTGCCTCGGTGCCAGACTCCTTGCGCGAATCGATGGGACTCCGCAATCAGTTCGTCGATAATGCCCTCGGAGTCATCCTGCCCGTGAACCGGTTCCGACGAGCGCGTAGCCGTATCGATTTCGGCGACGCGGGTGCAATCGAGATCGTCCCGTGCCGGCGTTGGATAGGTCGATGGGCCTTGACATGGGCAGGAAATACAAATGGCTGGCCGGATGTTGCTCCTCTCCTCTCCCTGCAACAGTGGAAGCGCCGGTCTGGCATGATGACAGCGCACGAGGCCGCGCAAATGGACGCAATCGCCCGGATCAAAGCGTCCGAGTCGCACGAGGACGTGTACACAGCGCATGTGATTTACACAATGGACAAAAATGCTCAGCTGGCGCTGGACACGGTCCCGGCGGCGGAGAAGGGATCGCCGATTGACATCTACCGTTTTATTCCCGACCAAGGGGGCCTTCCATCGCCCTGGAGGGATTGGATCTGTCTTTTCCTGTCGCTGGTCAAGCTGATAGAGGTCTTTGCACTCCGAAAAGTGGGTAGTCGAGGGGTCTGGGCGTGGACGATGGCGGGCTGGGCTCATGCCTTTGTTGCTGCTGTTCTCCTGCAGGTTACCGGTCTGGGCCGCGACAGTCCTTCCAAGCGGACAAGGCATCTGGTAGCGGGTATCCTACCGTCTCCGCTTCGTATGGGCGAGCAAGGCAAGATCGTCTTGGGGATTCCTGCCAACATACGGCGTCATACGCTGTGGCGGATCGTGCTGGGGGTCGGCATTGGCGTCAACCTAGCGGGTTTGCTGGGCACTTTCATCCACCTGGACAATGAGCCGACCGAAGCGCTGTACTTCTGGATCGGATTTCAGGTTCTATGGCTTGTCATGCGGACGATTGTCTACTATTTTGCCGCAGGGGGAACAGCCATCCAGCAGGGAATCATGTCGTGTCGCCGGTGGAACGAGGCGCCACCGGAAGACCGGCAGCAGGTATTGTCGCTTCTCAATGAGTTGGCAAGCCATCAAGCATCGACTCATCCACGGGGCTTTCATGCGTACCTGTTCGACTGCATGTCCTTTGATCAGCTCGGCCGCCTCTTTGTACGAGTGGACTGGACACTGACCCCAAGGCTTCCACCATTTCCGGCCGAGATACGGCTGGACAGCATGGCCGTTCATGCTGTCACTGGCGATCCCATGATCCGGAGTGCCGTCTGGCAACAGGGGGTAGCTCTGGATAACTCCGAGCTGTACGACGCCTGCATTGCGTTTGTGAATCTTGCCTCGGGGGACAAGCAGGGGTACTTGATGGTTGTCCCCTGTGTGCGAGTGTATTCCTGTCACTGTGGGAGTAAAGACGGCCACGACCGAGGGAACAGTCATCCTGACTGCGGCAGGATTGAGTGGTGGCATTTCTTCCCGGTTGATATACAAAACAGCGTCGGTGGTTATTGGCTGGTGGCACATGGCAAGCAGGGAGTCGGACAGCTGGAGGCAGAGATCTTAGATGAAGATGAGCTCGATCGGAGACTCTTTATGGGCTGGTGGAAGATTAGTATCACGGGGATCAGAGTCCTGCGAAAGACATGGGAGGTCTCGGTGCAGGCTGCAGAGATCACATTGTCTTTTACACGCGGGATGACAGAATGAGTTGATGATCATGATAATGGCTATGAATGATGATTGCCGACGACGGGATTTGGGTTCCGATGGATCGTCCGATATATAACTCCTTTGATATCCCCGCAAACCAGCAACCTTAAACAGAAGCATTGCTAGGCGTACTCTCAGAATGATCACTGGAATCTCTCATATCAATCTCCTTGTTCCTCCAGGGACATTGGATGACGCATACACATTCTACGTGGATACATTAGGGCTGACTGCTGCTCCGGTCCCCCAGCTACAGAAAGACACAACTGCCTGGTAATTATATCGACTGCTAAACGGTGGACTATTGCTGAGCGATTAGGTTCAACCTCACGCCAGACGGAAAGCAACAAATACACATTGCATTCGGACAGAATGAACCGGAGTCTCCCCGTCATCCCTGCCTTCGCGTAGGCTCGTTGGAGGACCTCAAAAGGTTGCAGCAGCGAATATATGATCACCATCTTCGAGGCGGCCCGGCTGCTCCTCTACAGGCTGATCCACCGGGTGAATGTTCGGGTGAGACTAAAATACTCTGCATGGGATATGGGCTTTTACTGATCATGACTGTAGGGGAAACTGGGGTCGAATACCCGACACGATTCTTCGCCAGAGATTATGCAGGAAATCGAATCGAGTTCAGTCTATGAACAAACTTGCCCATGTCATTTCCATTATTTCGCCAGAGGGAATACAAGGATCTTTGTCATGATGTCAATTGTTCCAGAGCAAAGATAATAGCAATCTTGTAGCATACTCTTGGGTTCCCATTGTTTGATACTAGATATCTACACCTTATATTCCACGGCATTCGTCTATTCACGTGCCTGACGGATCTCCTCCGGAGTAAACCGTCCCAAGAACAATCGACACACGCAGTACCACTGATAAATAATGAAAATACTGTGCAGGATACATATCAGCATCTGCCTTGTGTTGCAATACAGAAAAGGACTTACAATGCAGACACCCCCAAACAAGCACACGCAATGGTGATATTCTGGAGAGCACTGACAATCCCTGTACCGATTGAGAGCACGACACGTTTATCAGGGTTGATGATCTCGTACGTGCCATGGTTACTTCGCATCACAAACATCAGGGGAAACGCGGCACCCCACATCAGCGTGGTGAAGGCCAAGATGACGATGAACATCTCCCGGGGTCTCGCATTGGTACATGAAACGGGCTTGGTGATGGAGCTAAAGGCGAGGAAGAATTCCAGCGTAGACTGTGACAAATGTCAGGCATCTGTTGAATACGTTTGAGACATTGCCTACCGCCGCCAGATTGTAAGAGGCCGCGGTCGCAAGGGACTCGGTGGTGATTTTGAGATGATACCAGCCGAAAGCCCGAGCACGACGACAGCAGAAACCCACAGGCCAAAACCCCCAGTGATGATCTTAGAGTATAAATCTCCTACTGGGCCGTTATTATCATCCTTATTGCTGGAGACAGGTCTCTGCGCCGCAGGTGTCGAAGACGCCATATCGAGCACGGCCAAGAGGATCACGATCGTTTCAGGGATGATGACCGCCTTATCCGAGCCCAAGAGAGTTATAAATAATAGGCGGCCTTCTTGGCTCGGTTCGCTTAGAGACAAAATGTATAAATTGCCCAGACTGAGCACCTCGTATTGGTAGAAGCACAGACACGAGGCTGAATCGATGCTCCATGGCTGAGCCACATGCCAATGAGTGAATCAACCTTCTTGGCAAGATCATCGATCGGTGCCCTTGGTAGCGACATAGAACTCTGTATGAAGATGCTGGTCACTCATCCTCGACACTGTCTCTCGGACGCCGATTGGAATATGTGCTGTGCTGCTCAGCAAAGGGGTGGGAAAAGCAGAGTGGAAACTCCTGGTTTTCCTGTGCATGGATGCGAACCATAGATCCAATCATGAGTCGACCGATGAATGACTTATATGCGCACCAGGGCAGCTCCCAGCGATGTTAGAATCCAGAGCCTGTCAGGCATGGGCATTCGTCATGACCTCGAGCCACTGCTATGCATCTCTCTGGTTACGGAGAATTCAGCGGAAGATTCCGGTTCCAGCCCCTGTCTGCATGCAACATCCAGTGGAAATGGCGTTATCCAATGCGTTAATCCTCTGCGGGGTCAATTGCTATGGTGGGTTGCTCTGCAGATCGTCTATCATTGTGTAACATCTGTCCATTCGAGTCCTGTCATATGGTTGAGACACACTGGAAGATATAACCTGGCAACTCCCCTGGACCATTCTGCTGAAGGTCATATTATTGTTCGCCAGTTGCTCCATCATGTCGACCATGTTCGGATGGCCAGAACAGCAATGCTTCAATGCGCAGGGATCCCCATTATCCTTCGAATCATTTGAGCTTCCTCCAACAAACCAGCGCATCCTTGGGCCCCCGCACCCTCGAGATACAGTCACGCCGCTTGCTTTGCGTCCATCGATTCCTGACCCATTCCGACTATCCCTGGATACGGTCATCGAGAGCGTTAAATTCCTTCAAGCACAGGACGGAGTCTTGAGCAAGGCTCTAGCTCGCCACGGGACACTGCTCTTCCGCGGACTGCCTATCCACGATGCAAACGACTTTAGCCGCTTCGCTCATGCTTTCGGCTATCGACCGCATGAGATCATCGGGATTGTCGTAGATCGACCCTTGCTGGCGCCGAACGTGGCTCCGGCCAGTGAAGCACCCAAGGAAGTGTTGATCTACAACCACAACGAATCCCCTCAAGTCCCCCATACACCAGAGTACATCTTTTTCTATGCACACCGGGCACCTGACAGGGGCGGAGAGTCACCTATCTCATCTTCGCTCGAGTTGTTTCATCGAGCTCAGCTGGAGATGCCCGAGTTTATTCAAGAACTGGCGGAGAAGGGCATGCTCAGTCGAGTGATATACAAGAAAGAACCCGCTTATGTCGGAGGATCTTCCCTTCGACAAGCGTTTGGAAAGCATGTGAAGGACGGAGACGACGAGGAGACACAGCGCAGGAAGATGGAAGCTCAAATCGCACGGTATGGACGTGGCAAATTCACCACCTGGGAATGGACGGAGGATGGACTGATCGTGACGCATCGTCTCCCTGCTATTCGAACGCAGCCGCATACCAATTTCCCATCGCTTTTCACCGGTCTAGCTACGTACTATAAGAACCTGACTATTAAGAATAACGGGGGCAGACGGAATCTCACCCAACAGATGTATGGGGATGGAACCCCGATTCCAGAACGGTACCTGGCACATTTGACCAAGATTACGGATGAGATTCGGGTATTGCACGAATGGCAACAGGGAGATGTCCTGGTATTTGACAACGTCATTGCTCAGCATGGCCGAGAGCCCTGGGAAGGCGAGCAGGGGGATCGGGTGGTGTTGGCCAGTCTGTGGGATGGCGAGTGTGTGCCAGGGGCTTATGGGTATGGCGAGTGGGCGCAGGTCGTGCAGGCTCTGGACGATGATTGATATAGATCAGTTAAATCATTCTATTTCATCAATGATTAATGTACTTGCATGAAATAGAGTGGATATGTGAAAACCAATAATGATGACTCTTCCATTTCCGTCTCCCGGATTCCAACATCCGCAAGGCTGAATCGGCCCTTGGCATGAGCGTATGAGCTGGTCCACTTCGTGAGTCATACTACTCATTCCTGAACATATATAAGATCTTAACTGCCGACCGATAAAAATTATCTGCAAAGTAAACAGGATGGCGTCGGCAACAGTTCTAACAACGCAGCCCATCTCCCTCGACCGACTCCGAGTCAGCGATTCTACAGATGAAGACGCGATACAGACAACCACCCAGGCCACCGAAGAAAACAATGCATCCCCTCCTGAAGTTCGACCGCGCTGGTCGGATCGAATCCTAGCTCAAGGCCCCTGGGATCAGAAAGTGACCCCAGACATGCTCAAAGGAGCCCCCAGCCTGCCGATGCCAGTCGAGATCAGCGATGCAAAGTCTCTTGCGCCTTTCTTCAACCATCTCAAACACGGCGGCAGCTATGAGATAGCGTCTGATGCTGCAGTCCAGAGCCAGCAGGCATCCGAGCCTTACTACAACGTCCCGACCCTGGAGTTTGATAAGGGGGTACTGTACGAAGACGGCCGGATGGATCTGTGCAAGATGGCTCTTGGTCCGCCACATATCTCGACCCTGATGCACAGTCTGCGATCAAACACATTCGTGCGGCATTTCCTGCTAGGAAATAACATCATCGGCCCATCTGGGGCACAGGCAATCGCAGACTTCGTGCAGGAATTCCCCGACCGCATTGATACCTGGTATCTAGCCGGGAATTGCATAGACGGAGCATCGCTTGCACTCTTGACTGATGCACTGGTCAAGTCGCCCGCCGTTACAAATCTCTGGCTCAAGAGAAATCCCCTCGGCCCAGGGTCGGTTGATTCCCTCTTCCGCCTCATCACACAGACTCCAAGGCTCCGGACATTGGATCTGGATCAGACAGAGCTTGGCGATGCAGGCGTTGCTGCTCTGTTCACTCGATTGGCGGAATATGTTCCTCCTACACCCTTGCCAATGAGAATCCTGTACCTGTCCGCGACTGGGATATCAAGTGCGGCCTGCGAGGCAATTTCCAGGTACCTGGCCTCGCCGCACTGTTCTATCACCTCTTGGTACATGTCCAGCAATCCGATCGGTGACGCAGGGGCAAAAGCGCTAGCTACGGGGCTGCAGCAGAATAAGACACTGCAACGTCTTTCTCTGCAATCGATTGGCCTGACTGACGAGGGGGCGACAGTATTGATTTCATCCCTGCAGGGTCATCCTGCGTTGCAGACTCTGGATATCAGTCAGGCCTATTCCACGCAGGACTTGAATGCGAGGTATGTCTTTGAACCGGCGGATTTAACGCAAAGATACTGACAGGACAGATTCAATTATCTCTCGGCGGAATGCACAATCAACGCCCTCTCCTCCCTGGTGACTTCATCAACGCCTCTCTCCTACCTCGCCCTCGGCCCACAATCCTTTTGCACCACGACCGCCTTGCCCCTGATGACTGCCGCGCAGGAGTCCAAGTCGATCATGTATCTCTCCCTCAAGCCGCTCATCCCGTCGCGGTCCACTCCGAAAGATAACAGACGATTCGCCAGTTTGTCCAAGGCGTTGAGAACGCACAGCTTGTCCAACATCCGTGTGCGCTTCGATAAGCCCACCATGACTTATCAAGAGTGGGAGGATGACCTCAAACGGTGGTGCATTAGCGATGAAGTCAGCGTGCGTAAGATTGACAGCGTGTACCGCAATCGGGCGGCGCAAAAGGCACGCAGGGGTGAGGAGGTTTTGCAAAAATGGTGGTCAGAGGAGGAGAGGGGGGTTCTTGAGGGAGTCTTGCAGGCATAATCTGAGACTACGAAATGGTTTTATGATCACGAGTGTAGGAGCATCCGGGGATCATGCTGTGAACTGTCTTTCATGTCACAAAGGTGATATGGTCGTATAAATCACATCCAGGTCTATCTATTTCAAAAATGATCGATTCAATGAGCATTGCTTCGCCTTGCTGGCTCCCCATCCGCAGGTATCATTGGCTCCTCGGTCTTTGGACGCGCCGAAGCAGCAGAGTTCCCCTTTCTAGGTGCACTCTCGTGCAATTTTGCATGTATCGATCTGACTCGGTGGCGTACTTGCAACGAATTCGGATGGCCGCCCCGTACCGGTAGAAGAGCAATGGCGCAGGCATGCACACAGCGCGAGAAATGCTGGGATCATCGGCGCCCAATGGATCCCAAGTCTGTCATGCATATACGTCGCTATGATCGGGAAGATGGCTCCAAAGATAGAACGGAGAACGATATTTGCTGCGAGCACGGACGCAGCGCAGATGGTATACGAGTCGATCAGGTAATTCATGATCCCGAGGTAGATGAGGATCACTCCGAACGCAAATGGAGAGGTAGCGACGATACTGACACTCCAATGGATAGAGGGATAGTTGTCCCATGCGAACGAGAACTGGCTGACTGGAATGGCCACAGCGCCGGGCATGCAATGGATCAGTCGGGTTTCTGGTGGTGCAATAGGGGATTCGAGATCGGTAAACGTCCGGTGCCAGAGCTTCTTGCGTCCGGTTGTCTTCTAGATCATTGGACGACATGATAGATTGATCTGACCCAGTATCGATCCCACCGTTAACCTCATAGTGCTGATAGAGATAATCATCACTTTGGCTTGGTCAAGATGAGAGCAGATGGCGGACTGCGTGGAAATATCACCTTGCATGCAGCCTATACGGATTCTCTCAAGCCAAGTCATCCATCTTGTGCTCTAGTATCTAACTAGTAGTAAATACTTAGAGTCTAAGAGAAATAAAGGCTCCATAATGATAAGCAATGTCCACTTGATCTCGGAAACTCATCCGGGTTCGAGTTTATAGAGTCGAACTCAAGATCTAGATCAATCATGATATTGATCTAAGATGAAGTTTTAATGAGGCATTTTAGGATGTCACCCAGGAAAGGTTACTTTATGGAAGAGTCGACCGTCCTAAAGGATATATATATATATATGCATGTTTTGTTAACCCATCATTGTTCATAAGAAAAGAAAATATAACTTCAATGGCTTGGCTGTAGTCTCTGCGACAGTAAAGAACCCTCCAAACAAATTCTTTTGAGCATTATGGACAGAAGCTAGTAAGAGTCTACAGGGATCACCCCGGATACTGAATCTCAGCTGATCATCGAATATTGCTTGCACAGCACACGGCACACAGCCCTCGTTCTAGTGTAGGACGGACTGGCCACTAGACCTTCAAAAAGCTTTCGGAATGGGGACACGGAAGATCTACAGCGCAATCCCACGATGTGCAATACCAGCTGCACTAGTTGTCATATTTCAAGTCCTTACTCCTTAGAGCACCGAGCACCGACTTGGTACTGAAAGTTGCGGAGCGGGCCGTAATTTCACTCGGAATGATGAAGCTTGCCAAGCAATCGTCCATTCGGCAGGCCTGTGTGGTGGAGAAGCAAAGAAAGAGTAGTACATTTGAATGCCGATATTTACCGAAGCATTGTCTCGTCTAAAGTAATTCCAATCCTGCAGCTACAGATGTCACATCGTCTCTGAGGTGACTGCTACATTAGCATCATCATCTCGCCTTCACTTCTCCCGTCCTGCATCTGTAGGAGCATATCGAAAAAATGGATGAACTCGGACTGCCTGGAGAGGGCGATGATCTCCAATTGCCAAGGAAGGGAGAGACATGCCAAGACGACGAAGGCAATCAATGCTGGGCGTTCCCTAGGAAACTGGCCCTAATGCAGAGAGCAGGTGTGTGACCGACTCGACGACAGCAGTGTCTCCACATTGGCAAGGCCAAAAAAGCAATCACCGATTACCATCGTTCGGCGTTCTGGAGGCCCGGAAGCAAGGGCCAGAAAGGGTCCGTCCAATAATGTCGATCCACAATGTATATGAGCCAGAGAATGTGAATCAAACCGGGGCTGATGAGGATAATCCCTGCAGAGCAGATCAAAACATTGCGGCAATAATACGCTTTCTGTACTCCGGAGTCAAAGACCTCGATCCAAATGCCCATATATTAAGCTTTAGCAGGCCAGGTTGGAGGTGATCTGAAATGTTCTCCATCCCGCCAAGGGCCATCTGATCATCATGAAACTGCCGAGTCTCGTGGCATATGCGCTGTCTCTGTCGCTCACGGCGGCGAAAGTCATTCCTGATGACGCGCCGGATCCGAATGGCAGTGCCGTGCAGCGCCATCTCATGGCTCGATCGGCCATGATCACGATAGAAAAGAGGCAGCGACAAGGTATGCCCCGTCCATCCCTCGCCGGTGACGACTGATGCTGACTTGGCGTAGACCACGAGTTCCGCCAGAATCTGTCTGCTGTTGCTCGACAGGCGGATGTCATCGTCCAGGCGATCCGCCAGGAGGAGATTGATGACTATTGGCGGCAGTATGGCACGTTCGAGCATCCAGAGGACGAGCGTTTCGCCGGGGAGATGTTCCCTCTGGCACGGCCATACATCAATGCCACTAAGCTTTGGCAGATTGTGAAGCGCATGCCCAAGGGCGCGCTGCTACATGCACACTTGTCGGCCATGCTGCCGTATGGTACCATTCCTTGCGACCGAAGGCATGGTTATCTCCACGTCGCAACCGATCCTTGATGAGCAGAGCGCAGAAAATGCCACTGTTGCTTTCGCGCATGTCAACACGACGATAGACACCTCGGTTGAAACGATCTCCTCGGCAGACTACGTTCCCAACACCCAGGTCTCGGTTCAGATAGCCGCCGACCAGTTCCCCGGTGGCCGTCAAGGCTTCATAGATTTTATGAAGTCCAAGCTGACTATCCTTCCGGAGGATTCGATTCGCCATGAGCTGGGTGTGGACGAGATCTGGAGACGATTCCAAGCGTGCTTTGGTCCCGCGGATACCATGCTAAACTATGAACCTATTGTGAGGACGTTCTACCAGAAGCTGTTTGAACGCTTAGCCGACGATGGCATCAACTGGGTGGAAATCCGCAGCGGCGGATCAAGCGGTAAACTGGTCCATACCGGCCAGGAGGACACCGATCCCGATCTCGATGTCTGGTGGGATGTGATGATTGACGAGATTGAGAAGTTCCAGGCTACCGACAAGGGGAAGAATTTCTGGGGTGCCCGCGTCATCTGGTCAGACACTCGAAGCAAGAACCGGGAGAAGATCACTAAGAGTAAGTCTTCTTTCCTGGTATACTGAAAATCATGCTGAGACTCTTCCCAGGCATGAAGATTGCCCTTGAGCGCAAGCAAAAGTTTCCCGAGCTGTTCAGCGGTTACGATCTGGTCGCACAGGAGGATCTGGGTCGTCCGCTGTCTGACCTAGCCCCCGAGCTGATCTGGTTCCGGGAGCAGACGGAGTACCTGAATCTCACTATCCCCTTCTTCTTCCACGCCGGAGAGACCCTCGGTGACGGCAACTCGACCGACTACAACTTGGTGGATGCCGTTCTCTTCAACTCCCGCCGCATCGGTCATGGTTTCTCCTTGTACAAGCACCCCACGCTCATCGAGGAGGTGATTGAAAAGGCAGTTATGGTCGAAGTGTGCCCAATCTCCAACGAAGTGTTGCGTCTGGCGACGGATATCCTCCACCATCCTCTCCCCGCGATGATTGCTCATGGTGTCCCCACCGCCATCAGCAACGACGACCCGGCCATTCTCGGACAGGATATCGCAGGTCTGAGCTATGATTTTTATCAAACCATCCAAGGGTTCGATAACATTGGACTCGCTGGACTGGTAGGTCGTCCTGTCAAAACCCGATCGCAACCAGAGCTAACGAACCACAGGGAGCTCTGGCGCAGAACAGTCTTCGCTGGTCCAACTTTGAGGACCAGTCCGATGCTGACTGGCTTCGAGACATTGACCTGGCCGCACGAGGCGATGGTATCAAAGCCCAGCGCATCCAATACTGGAATCAGCAGTGGGAGGAGTTTTGCCAATGGATCGTGTCCGAGTATGGTGATCAGTATCCGCCCGCCCAGGTCGCCGCGGTCGCCCACTAGATATCCTCATCGCTTTTGGACTTTGTCGTATTGGAGTATATCATAGATAGTCGATAATATCTGATAACCAAAGGCACCCATTGCTTCTTTCTTTTATTTGTGCAGCGCGCTGTGTAAGCCACATTCACTGCATGGAAGTAGCACGGTCGCAAACCCCAGGGAAAGGCTATATGAAGAGGCTCGAGACGAAGAATTGCTCTAAGCTAGCATCACATCCTAATGAGCGATGAATTTAAGAACCTAAGTATAGATTGTGACGAAAACGAGGTTTTCAGTCAATCATCACAGATGACTTCGGAAGTGAAGGGTGATGGGTGCCTCAGGAACCAAGATCGATGGAAAAGTCAGATGATCTAAGTCCCGTGACCGAGGCTGTACTGGCCTACTCCCTATTCCCTCAGCTGGTGTCAAGCCCAGTCAGATAGTGGATCTCCTGCGTGTTATGGCACCAACATGGACGTCAGCAAACCTCAGCCAGTTGACCCCGCAAGAGAACGACCTCGTGAAACAACCAAGCCTCAGATCACGTGATCAGCTACCCCTACGATAAGATAAGGGAGTAGTCAACAGAAAGGCTACTGATTAAGCTACCATGAAGGAGTAGCTAGAGGAGTAGTGGAAAGCTACTAGGGGAACTACTCCAAGGGAGTAGCTAGAGGAGTAGTGGAAAGCTACTAGGGGAACTACTCCAAGGGAGTAGCTAGGGGAGTAGCTGTTAGAGCTATATAAGGACACTCATTACCACTGTATCTAGCACTCTTGGTTTAGTTCTTTGCGTTTAATATCAAGATCTCACTTGAGTACAAGTTCACTAGTCCGATTCGTCAGTTACTCTCTTACTATTAAGGATACGTCCTTAATAGGCCTTGCTTCTATCTCTACTGTTATTGTTCTTGTGTTACCTTTGGATTGTCCTTGATCCCCGTTGGATCATTGTATCATTGCGTCGTCAGGCTACCTGGTCGGTAGGCCTCAGGCAAGTATTGGATATAGTCCAGGGACTATATCACCCCGTTCCAAAAGTAGTTGACTAGCAGAGAACAGCAGAGACGGATCCCAGGGTGTGACACTGCGCCCCCTAAGCATGCCTGTAATCTGATTGGTCGCTTAGACCATGCTCAGTAGGGGGGTAGGTTGAAATAGTCTGATTAGATAGATTCCTCACTGCACTCCTAGTGTAAAAGGTAGAATTTAAGGTCTATTACCTCTACCATAGAAAAATATATGTAATGAGTAACAGAAGGTTAATTTCAACTTTCATTCTTAATATAACTATGGAAATCTATCTAGCAAGTATATTTTATATTAGGCCTACAGAGAGGCACCTTACAGGCCTTATAATTCTAGTTAGTAAGGTTTATATCTAAAATCTATTAGATAATAGTATCTTACTACTGTATATAATTTATATAGAGGTACTAAGTATACCTTATCTATAATTTTTCTAGTCTTTACTCCTTTATATACTTAATGTTGCGAGCAAGGCCCGCGATATGCTCGTGCCGCCTAGCAGGCACTCGCGAAGCCATACAGCTCTGGGTCACGTGACAATGTAACAATCTATGTACTAACCACCCAGGTCACGTGACGCCTCGCTAGCTGCGACGCGCAATCGGATATTTCTATCCAGGCCTGCAATGTAGCGGGCAAGGCCCGCTGAATGCTCGAGCTCACTGAGCACTCGCGAACTGCCTCAGGCAGGCTAGGTCACGTGATTCTGTACTAAGTAATGTCGTGAACAGCCATGTCACGTGACCCCGTTTCTCCCTCGCACACCCCTCTTCGTGTTCGGCCGCTGCGGCCCCAGTTAGAACCTCTTAGCGATTTCTTACCGTCCAAACCTAGGTTATAGGTTGAATCGGCTTCTAGCCCGTGACATGATTATGTGGTTTGAATATACAGAACTCTTGCTTTCATGGTGAGCTTGTGGATATATGTGGATATTTATCAGATATCCGTGGATAATCATACGACATCTACAAGATATCAGATGGATATCCATGGATTATTACATGATATCCTATATCATGTAGGTAACCACACTAGTATTACTAGTAAACTAATCAGAACAGAAGATAATCTAGGAAAATAGACCTATCTAATCTACACATGTATGTAGCGGGCAAGGCCCGCTGTATGCTCGAGCCTATCGGCACTCGCGAGCTGCCTTAGGCACCAATCTTTTCTTGTTCGGCCGTTGCGGCCCTAGTTAGAACCCCTTAGCGATTTCTTACCGTCCAAACCTAGGTCATAGGTTGACCGGCTTCTAGCCCGTGACAATGTATCCTTGTAACCCCCAGATTTTGTTATCTACCCTCTGAATTTTCCCTCTAAAGGCTTTGTAAGTTTCTTACCTTTCTTTTATTCCTAACTTATAGTATTATCCTTACTTTTAAGATGTCGCAAAGCCAACAATCTTAATTCTCTGATTCTTTCTATGAACCTGACTTCTTACAATCAGATAATACACAGCTGCTGCTAGTCAGCATACTATCATCTCCACATCAGACTCAGACTTCATTTTCCCACTACCACGGCCCCACCTTCCTAAGACCCTCACATGTGTTAGGCCTAACTTTTGTAAACATTGGATCCTTTACTCTGATATGTTAAAGGATGACTTTATAAGATAGTGGCTACAGACAGACTTCGGATCAAAGAAGGAGTTATAGGATATAATCCACTGGGATGGGAAAAAGAGCTCATTATATTAGGAGCAATTTCATCAGGTTGCAGATGAAAAAACTGGCCAGCCTAAGGTTATGTGTAGACACTGCTGCAATGTTCTTATTCACCTAGGTCATTGCTAAGCAGGGTTATCTCTAATGAAAGTACACCTTAAAGGAGCTGCCTGTCAGTGTACCGTGCCTAAACAGCAGAAGGGTATAGACAGCTTATCTAAGACTCGGTTAGTATAAGGCCCTGGTATAGTTCATCAAGTATGCTTACATTACCCTTATTTAGCCTTAGCATTCTCCTCAAAGGCTATATAGTCAAGAGCTTTTCATGGAGAAGCTACTTAATATGGTTGCTGTTGGGCGTCTTCCCTTTTAATTTAGTGAGCGTCGCGAGCTTGATGAGTTTATTAATATTATATGACTTGCACCATCAAAGCCAAAACTCCCCTCTAGCAGGACCCTTCGACAATATCTAGAGAAAAATATCAAAGAAAAACAAGCGACTCTACTCCAGAAGCTTCCACCAAATGGGAAGCTTTTAATTACACTTGACTACTAGACATCACCTTTTAACCAGGCATTCATAGCAATCACTGGCTACTTTATTAACCAAGAATGGAACTATTGTGAGATTCTTCTTGGGTTTAAACCTCTTTATAGTACATATAATGGAAGCAATCTAAGCTCAGTTGTCTTGGAAGTCCTCCAAGAGCATGAGATCACTAACTGCATATTATTAATTACTACTAATAATGCATCAAATAATAACACTATAATGGTGAGATTACAGGAGTCAATCCAGTCACAGGATCTTGGTAGTAATGCTATGATTATCCAAATCCCATGCATTGCCCATGTTATTTAGTGTTACAACACCAACACCACAAGGCGGATGCGACAGGCAAAATTACGGAGCAGCGATAACCAATCGATCACCAGCAATACAGCTCCTGCGCGGCACGGTTAGGATTGCTCCACGACCGCCTACTTCG
>NW_020798297.1:0-41900 GCF_002237265.1 Aspergillus thermomutatus
TTTTTGATTTTTGATGTTGTTTTGGAGACATGGTGGTGGTTTGAATTGGTTGAGTATTGTGACCGCGTCTGAAACGCGTGAGGTGGCCCGCTCGCTTGGGTGGCCCGCTCGCTTGTGGATTACGTTACTTATTTTACCTAGTTATTCTAGTTAGACTTAGTTAACCAGAACATACATAACTTCTAGTCTTGTCACTCCTTACATAGAAAATCACATATATTCATAGACATAGCATGAATATGTCCCAGTTTGACCTCTACATGCTCAGATTACCAGTGTAATCATATTATGACATTACCTGCAATCTGACAATAGATATCTAGTTGTTCAACCTGAAAAGCAAAGAACACCCTTTCCCCGCCCCCCAGCTTGCATCATGAAGTTGACGATATGAGTCGTCTTCAGGCAATCCTGTGAGCCAGGCACGTCGTCTCGGATCTGTCAAGGTGGAGTTCTCTACTCCTCAACAGGCACAGACTCAGTGAACATGACAAGGGCAGTCAAGTTCCAGATACTTCAGGACTACACCTTGTATTACTTCCGAATACCTCCTTGCTAATTGTAAGAGAATATGAGACATGCCATGTACCGAAGCTCTCGTGATCTGCGACATAATGCCTGGTGGACTCATCTCGACCCAGAAGCCAGATACTAAACTTCTCAAAGAATGTCAAAAGAGCGAATAGCAAGAGAAAAAAAAAAAAAAAATGAAAGGCATGCTTTCACACTCCAGATAAGACTCCGACGCCGAGACCGACCCCAGGGAAATCAAGGGATATTATCAAAGACAAATAAGATGCAGCAATTCCCATGAAAATAAACCCTAATCGCCAGCTCAGTTTTAGTAGTTCATGACAGGTCCAGCACCGCCTGGTCCAGGCTTGTCTTCGTAACCGCCATCATATCCACCGTGATCATCCAAGGATCGATAGCCAGGAGGAGGACCGCCATCGCGCCCACGGCCTCGACCACGCGCGCCTCCACGACTTGAGTGGCCCTTACCCCGTGGCGCTCCTCCACGGCCGCGACCACCGCGGTACGAGCCACCACGACGCGGTCCATCATCATGATGGCGGCTGTTCCCACCATAACGGGAATTGTAGTGCGGCTGTGGTCTCGTCTGGGATGGCGGCTCATCATTTTGACTGGATTGCGGATACAGGATATCCTGATCACGTTCTTGCTGATGGCGTCTCTTGCGGTTCTTGTTTAAGAACTGACTCTCCCATTCGCCCTCATGGGGATTCTCTTCTTCCACACGCAAAACAACCTTTTCACCAACGACAGTTTCAAAAGTCAAAGCTTTCTCTGCCAGTACAGGATGCCAGTTCTGAATCTTGCCTGCATCAATAGGACGAGCGCCTTTGCGCACAGCTAGAACTATCACGGGTAGTGGATTCTCTGTATAGTACTTCTCCATCGCGGGAACGGGAGACACTCGAGCAGCCCACACCTTGTTCTCAAAGACGGCAGTCCCAGTGATCTGCCAGCTGAGTTTCTTGCCAATGCCGCCGACCTTGTTCAGAATAGATCGAGGGGCAGGGCGTGGGGTAATGAGGATACTGTTAGCCATATACTTCAGATCATTGGATTCAGCAAGCCCAGAGGGCAGAAGCGGGGTCAGTAGTTGGCTGATCAAACGATTCGAGTCTGCGTTAGATATGAGATATCCGGTGTAGAAAATGGTGCGCTTGATGCGCAGACGACCATATGGCGACCTGGTCATATTCGATGTAGCTTCGCGGACACACGTATTGTGGGAATTAATCATACGCTGTACCTCGGCAGCTTCAACTACAGGGGAGAGGAAGGTGCATCCTTCAGCGACCTGAATCACTTCCGCATTGATCGGCTTGCGTGGCGCTGGCACAACCTGGAGCGACCTGTTCAAATCCTCGAAGAAGTCTCGAAAGCCCTTGACACTAGCAACGAATGAGTGATCTCTCAGGCAAGGGCGTCCGAGAAAAAAAAAAAAAAAAAAAAAAAGGCTTACTGCTTCACTCGATCTTCATAGACTCGAATCTCGTCAGCCTGCTCATAAGTGAGAACGAGGTCTTGAAGGAAGGTTTGCTTGAACTCCATGGTGGTTGAAAAGCGTTCGCTGTTGGGTCCCACTTCAGGCTTGAGACAGATGAGGTCAAACTCCAGCTTTCTGCTGTCCACCATGCGCCGAATAATGTCTGCGAAGCCACTCTCGCTTCGGCCCGTCAGAAGCACTGTGAGGGCGTCCTTCTGCTCCATACTCAGCTTGACTAGCCGTACCTGCGGCCAGTCAGTGAATCATGCCAAACTATCCAACACATTTTAAGTCACACAATCTGTTCATTCCACCAGCCATCCCATGCTCGCGGCTCCTCCTTGGCTATGCCTTCTCCTGTAGCTGCGAGCAAGTTCGGGTCGTGCCACCATCCTCCATTTGCGAAACTTTCATAGCTTTGTAGAAATCCGATCGTCGGGCCGTTCCAAAGTTGCGGATTCGGCAAGGGACTCAGGAATACTGCTCAATATAAGCTTCGAAACACAGACGCATGTGCGAACGGGAGCTCTCACAGGTGTTGTCGAAGTCGTACACATGTATAGCTCTTACCTGCGATACCGCTGTTGCATGAATAGAGTCAGCAACCAAAGGCTCAAGATATGTCCATCAGTCCAGGTGAAAACAAATCTCTCACCTGGTAAATCTCTGTTGATGATGGACCAGCGCTTCAACCCTGTGATGGTGCGTGAGATAAGCTGACTGCCATTCGCATGGTTCAAGAATCCATTTCCATTGGCTTTCCCTCGTGCCATTGTTGCGGCGGAGCTAAGAGGAGCAAAATAGTTTTCAGCAATGACAGATTTGGCAGACCTCATCATTCTTCCACCATGGTTCCGGCGTTGCGAGCAGCGTTTGGTGAATCTCGAAGATGGCAATTTGCGGCAGGTTTTTCCCGCCAGAACGTGACCTCCGCCCGCAGCAGGAGCAACCGAGCAGCTCTTCCACTTTGCCGATGGCATTCATTCCACCAAAACTGCCACAGATCGATCCCCTTAACTCGAAAATTAGTCTAATGTCTGATGTCTGAAGATGTCGACGTGCGACAGGAGATCCTGCAGAAAACGCTCCAAGAAGTAGCGCAAGAGGACAATGGTGACGATGTGGCTAACCCATGCGTCATCTGCCTGGAAGCAATCACAGAACCAGCTGTCGCGGTGCCTTGCACACATGCGAATTTCGACTTCTTATGTCTCGTGAGCTGGCTGGAGCAGCGCCGCAACTGTCCGTTATGTATGCCTCACTATCTGTGTAATTATCCTTCGCTTTCGGTTCACTTTATACTGACATTCCTAGGCAAGAGTGATGTTCACACTGTCAAGTACGAGCTTGAGAACCCTCAAGGACCGAAGTATTACAAACTACCTCCGATTCCTCCATCCGCTGCCAATGCGCCCGTCTCTATACCTCCTCATCGCCCAGGACAGTTACCCCGTGGTCCTCGCCACCGACGACGCCCCGCAGAAAGCCCACGGCCTCGGGAACCGGACGATCCCCTTATACGGCGGCAATATGTCTACCGTCATCAGCTTTACTCCCTAAGAGTCGGCTCGAACCGGCTCTCTCAGTACCGCGAACTATCGCCAGAATCGTTCAACCGTGACGAAGAGCTGGTCTCTCGGGCACGGAAATGGATACGGCGCGAGCTTAGGGTATTTACTTTCTTGAATCCGGAAGCGGAGGCAGAACCAGGCCCTAGTCGGGTGGCTCGGCCTGGTCAGCAGCGACTTGAGAGTCGAAGAGGGAATAATGCCGAGTTCTTACTCGAGTACATCATTGCTATTCTTCGCACTGTTGATATCAAGGGCAGTGCGGGGCAGGCGGAGGAGCTCTTGCGCGATTTCCTAGGGAGAGACAATGCGCGCTTGTTCTTGCATGAGCTGCAGGCCTGGTTGCGGAGCCCTTACACGTCTCTGGAGGATTGGGATCGCCATGTTCAGTACGAGGATATTACTCCTGGTGGCCCTTTGGCTCACCGAGAATCCGAGGTCTCTGACCGGACAGCGACTCCAGTCTACAGAGGCGCACAACGCTCATTCCGTGGGAGAGTATCAAAACCTCATCGTCCCCGGGGGTACCAACCATTGGGCAGATCGAGAGATGCCTTGGCGCAAGCCAGACGGCTACAGTATGCACGGGAGAGATATATTCCTGACTAATACGCGGCAGACATGTCGAATAGATTAACGCTGTACAATATAGACTAATGCATATATGGCCAAGTGGTATCTTTAATGCTGTGTGTGTTGTAGTCATTCCTCGTGAGTAATGTAGATGCAGACCTACTGTGGTCAATTCCCCGCCTGCCTATCTCCTGCGAAAGCGTCCAGCGCCCCGGGCTTTACTGTTCTTGTTTCGAATCTTTAAAGAGCGGTAGTTTGCATGCGCCTGGGGGTTCACCTTGCGCGCACGAACCTTCTTGGTCTCATCTTCTTTCACCGCGGGCTGGGTGGCTTTCGCCGGACGTTCTGCTGACTGTGGCTGGACAACTCCGATGGCCTCTTTCATCTTCTCCGAGAAGCTCTTGCTCTTAGTGACAGGTCTGGTATCTTCCCCATAGTCAGGATCGGAATCAAGGTCTGGCTCCGAGACGGTGTGAAGGGAGACTTCATCGTCTTCTTCGTCAAAGTTCTCATCTTGATCTTCACCAAAGGCGGCGTCAAGCGTACTCGGATGCTGTGTTTCGGGGATTGCTGCAAGCTCTTGCGCATCCTCACCAGCAGCCTGGTGTTCGTTTTCATCGTCCGAGGTCGAGGCCTGCGGCTTTGTGGCTGGCTTCGAGATGACGGGTTTCATGCGTACCCTGCGTGTTGTGCGTTTCTGCCCCTTCTTTTTCCAGGGTCGGCCGATGTTTTCAGCGGGCGTCTGGCTGTCGGCGACTTCGACGTTCAGTGCTGCCTGCTCCGCCTCGATCTCGCGGAGGACGTCCAATTCATCTTCCAGACGTTCTTCTTCCATGTCGCGTAGTCCTTGCACTAGCGCGGAGAGACCCTTTCCGACGAATTGTGGTGGTTTGCGCACGGCGATCGGACTCAGGCCGTCGGGATTGGCAGAGTGGGAGGTGGCGTATCGTGCCGAGTTTGACCGTCGCAAGAAAGACGGTGTCTCGGACCCGGTCACCTCGTTGGCGGTGCCCTCGGGATCAGTCCGGGAACCATGCTTCCTTCCAGTAATCTGATTGTGATCCTCAACCATTGCGGAATAGCGGAGTGTGGTCGGGGTCGCAAATAGCGCCGAAAGCATCCACTTCTTCCCGGACGATGCCGGAGTGCGTCCGGCTCTTGGGCTCTCCTCTTCTCCCTCTTCGTCTTCTTCCATGATTGTGTCCATAGTCTTTCGTTTCGACGGGGTCTGGACATTTGCAGTATGTAAGCTTGCTACGCGATCCGCTGAGGGTGTTGCTGTGCTCCCGCCGGATTCCGATAAGAGGTCGAAAAGACCTAGTGCCTTTCCGTCGCGTTGAGGGGTAGGACCGATGGCTGTTTTCAGCGGTGTACGGTGTGTTGATGGACTGAAGAGTCTACGCAAGGCCGTAGGTGAGATATAAGGATCGACCTGGGAAGGATGCGAGCTTGAAATTCGAGTCTTAGATGGCGTCTCGAAAGCACCTTTGGCGGTTTTTCGTGGCATGGACGCATTCTGAACAGTATCCGGGCCATCTTTAGATGCGTGTTTGCGTTTCTTAGGTCGTTCTTCTAACTTGACAGACTTTGGGTCGTCTAGGTTTCCCGAGGATTCGAGTGCTTTCAGTCGAGAGTACTCTTTGTATTTGGCAGCTGAGTTGATAGCGCAGTGTCAGTTATTCTCAGAGTATGATTCTAGTCAATTTTGAAAAGGTGATGACTATCATACCGATTTCAGGAACCTTCTTGATATCATTCCGCTCTGCTTTCCTCCCACCATTTTGCAGTGCAAAGGCCCTCTCCCACTCTTTTAGTTCCGCGCGCAGATTGGCGGATTGGGTCACGATCTCAGAGATGGCGGCACTTGCCATTTTTTCATGTCGAGCAGTCAATTGATTGTTCACCTTTATCGCAGAGATGGAAATCTAGGATGGATATCAGTGGTCCAGTCATTCCTTGAGCGGGCAATTGACCGGTCTCCCCTTGACGCGGTCGCGAAATCACTTAACGCGGGTTTGACAGCGTGGGTGACGTAGCGCGTTACTACAACTGAACAATCACATGACACTCTTGGACGGGATAAACATAGGGCATAGGGCAGTTTCCGAGGGCTACCCCCGTGCCTTTTCTTGGATGCAATCGAGGTAATCAGGACTTCGGAGTGGCTGCTTTCTTTGATCGTACCTTTCGTGGCTGCGTACTTGGTACATACTGTCAGGTGAATTAGCAAACAACGAAGCAGAGATAGCTGTATTGAAAGGGTGCTCAGATTACAGCGTAGTCCTCTGTAACTCTGCTCGGATCGCCTTGCACTTCGCCGAGACAATAAACTACATGCGTGATATAAGACTTACAAAATGCATCATGGTTACTAGTAGGACGGGTCATCAGCATCTCCAACTCGACGCACATATCGGGCTCCGAAGCTGGTCTATTGGAGGCAACAACATTCGGGGATAACGACAGCTCGGGATATTCGGTCTTATGCCGCTCGGAGTTGACGCATCTAAGAGGTATTTAATGATAGTAGTGGTAGCAATCGGACAATCCTTGACTATTGTCGCGGTGTTCTGCAAATTTAATTGTTGTCTGTTAGATATCCTCTCACTATTTTGTTGACCATAAACATTTGACAGCCGTCGCATTCACAGATTCCGGCCACGATGCTACGGTCGCTTCTATCATGGGGTCAGCGCAACACAGAGTACATCTTTCCAACCGTTGATCCAAGCAAGGATGGACCAGACTGCAAGCGCGATTGCGCCGATTGCACGGTCGAATTTCCGTCCAAGGTGAAGATTGAGTCCTTCATGCCGCTCTACGGACACGTCAAACAGTTCGATACACATGTGTTGGTGGCTACGGGAAAATCAGACTGGGTTGAAAGAGTGACGCAAGAAAAGGGCAGCTTGATGGAAGCATTGGATTCTGTCAAGCCACGACATGGGGTATGCATCTCGCCAGGGTTTTACGACCGTCTCTCTCACAGAAAGCAGCGACTCATGATATCTGCGTCAAATCTAAGCCCGCCGGAGAAGAACCTGGAGACCGAGAAGGACAACGTGGGAGATACCGTGCTGATTCTACCTTCATTCACATTTGTGGACTCTGTGAAGACCGGGGATGTGCGAGAGCTGGTTGACCGCTACATCGACACACCGCAGGACGCCGGAAACTCGCAGTCGAATTCTGCACTTGTATCACGGCCATGCGAGTATGATTACATCGTGCTCTTGTGCTCGCATAAGAGGCGAGATGCCCGTTGTGGGATCACGGCGCCGTTGATCAAGAAAGAGCTTGAAAGGCATCTGCGTCCTCTTGGGCTACATCGCGACGCACATGATGAGCGCCCGGGGGGCGTCGGGATATTCTTCGTCTCACATGTCGGTGGTCATAAATTCGCGGCCAATGTCATGATCTATCGCAAGAAGGAGCAGCAGATGATCTGGTTGGCCCGCATCAGGCCTGAACATTGCGAGGGCATTGTGAAGTACACCCTGTTGCAGGGCAAAGTGGTTCATCCGGAGAGTCAGCTTAGAGGAGGGTTTGATAGACATCGAGGATTGACGAGTTGGTGATTGGATCCATGGTATACCAATTTTGAGAAACTTGCGCTTTACTAATGTAAATGAAACTGGGATACTACGCGAGGAGACAACTGGTATGCTCTTTTACATCAACCATGCATCTGTGGTGCCTGAGGCGCTGAGCTTTCCTTCAGCTTCAGCCTCGGTAGGCTGATAGTCAGGAACTAGGATGCTCCACACCAGTCTGGCAGAAAAAGCTTGCTGTCATGCTTGCAATTTTACTCGCTCGTAGCCGAAGACCTCTTTGGATGTAGCCTCTAGGCAACGAGATTACTGGGGTGAGCCAGTACGGTGATACACGGCCATACGCGAGCTGAAATTGTATGGTAAGGTATGATTGCTGTAGTGGAGAAGCGAGGATAGTAGCACTCTGTGGTTGGTTCAAGTTGTTTTTCTGGCATTGTCGTCGGTGTTTGAAAGAGGTGAACCCCTTTTACTGCGTCCGCTGATCAAAATGGATGCCAGTGAGACCTTGAGACTCGAGACGTGAGAGTCGACAGTTGAGCGGATCGAGTAAGACAGCCGGTGACGATCTGGTGCCTGAGACCCTTAATTTTCTCCCAATTTGACAGGCGAGTGAGACCTGTTGCGGAGGGGATTGCCCGATCCGGTTAAGAAGCCCGGTGGGCCACACACGTAAGCTGCTGAGCCGGTTCCGCTTGTTCCTTATCAAAAACCCCGAGCCTGCGCCCGCTTACTGGAAGACTCGAGAGACAGAAAAGGATGAGGAAAAGAGGATGAAGCATCGTTGGAAGTCGTCGGTTTCAAAATCCCGATGATGATGATGTATCGATCATGACGGAAATTCAGCAGAAAATGGGGCCTCCAGACCCGGAGCAACCCCAAGCCCCAGAGCAACGCGTGCGCAAGAGGCGCAGACGCACTATGGCCTGCACGCAATGTCGCAGCAGAAAGCTCCGGTGTGATCGTGAGTATCCCATATGCGGCCGATGTCTCAAGAGCAAAACACCCTCCAAATGCACCTATGAGGACGGCTTTCTGTGGCAGCAACCCAATACAGTTGCGTCGCCCGTCTTCTCCGACCGAGGTTCCACAGCACTGGCTCAGCTGCCCCGAGTTGATCGGGCGCCCGCACTCACTACCCCGGACTCGGGGATAAGCAGTCTGCCGCCTCAGTCCCAACCACCGCTGCCATCTACACCGCATGGCCGTCATGGAGAAGAGAAACGGAGCTTTCTCGAGACTGTTCTCGGAGCCCCCAAGGCGGGTGTCAACCAGGAACCGTATGTGAATACCGAAGTGCTTCAGCGGCCCCGGCATGCTCCTGAGAGTCGGCAGGAAGCACAGCCACTGCTGTTGGAAGAAGACGATGAGCTTGCATCGCCTTCCCAGCAATTAGATATCCTGCCGCGCATGATGATGAGAGGTAAGGAGACCAAGACTCGGTTCAATGGGTCGGGCATACTTGCCAACTTGATCGCGCAGGTAAGTCACTGGCATATGCCGATTGATTTTCTTGCTGATCGACTCTGTGGCAGTTCCCAGATATCAGGTCATTTGCGGAGGAGGTCCGACTGTCGAGTCCGAATCTTACTCAACTTCGCTTCGACCTGGAACGGGTAAAGAGGGGGTTGTGGAAAAGAAAGCCGTTGAATGAGCCATTCCCACTGCCCGACACCAAGTCGCTCATTGACATGCTGCCCTCCCGTCGAGCAGTTGATGAACTGGTGGTCTTGTATCTGAGCTGTATTGAGTCCACACATCGTATTCTTCACGTTCCCTCCTTTCTTAAAGAGCTGGACGAGTTCTGGGCCCAAAAGGACAATCCCGATGTGGTATCAACTGGCTTTGTCGTGCAACTCCTCCTAGTTCTCGCCTGTGCTTGGAATCTAGCGGACTTTGATACTCTCCAGCTGAAGAACGAAGCGAGCCTCAAATGCTACACTCCGGTCGAGTGGGTTCTGCACGCCGAAAAGTGGCTGGATAATGCTCATATCAAACGGCCAGAGATCACAGCTCTCCGGCTGCAGATCCTCCTGATCATTGCTCACAATAGTTTCGGGATGAAGCGGAGCCATGCTTGGCTTGCTACGGGAACACTGGTCAAACAGGCTATGATGGCTGGATATCATCGCGACCCTAGTAGGTACACCAAGATTTCCGTCTTTAATAAGGAGATGCGCAGACGGATCTGGACGACCATTGTAGAACTTGACCTTCTGGTTGCTCTTGAACGGGGAATGCCCCCCTCAGTCCAAGAATCGGACTATGATACAGCTCCAGCCTCGAACATCAACGACAACGAAATCCAGGAGACCAGTACAGAGATTCCTGCCGAGAGGCCGCTCCACGAAGTGACCGATTCGTCCTTCCAGGCGGTCCTCACGCAATCACTCCCATTGCGCCTCAAAGCTTGCGCTCTGATGCATTCTCCGCGGATCAGCTGCCGCTACGAGGAGATTCTACGTTTGGACAGGGAGCTCGGGAGATATCTCCAGAAGATCCCTGCTTGGCCGACTGCCGAGAATGATGACTATCAGAGCCAGAACAAAGTCACTCTACTCAAATCCCTCCTGGAGACGAAAATCGCTCACAGTCTTCTCTCTATTCACACCCCTTTCGCAATCGAAGCTCCACGGGAGCCACTCTTTGCACCCTCTGCCCGCTCACGCCTAGAGATTGCCACGCTCATCCTTTCCAACCAAAAGCGCCTTCATGAAACGTCGAAACAATTGTCTCTCTGCAACTTTGGGGAGTGGACCATGCAGGCATTCTGTACAGTATGTCAGATATTGCACGCGGGGAATACCGGCCACGGTGAGTGACCCGTCATTCGCGATCTCAGGGTTGGCTCATGTCATTTCTTAATGTTTACTCGTAGCATCTTCTCCTACATCTCTCACTCACACGCTACCCGGGCTTCCCGAATCCCTCGTTTCGTTGTTAGAGATGGTCTTAGCCTCTGTTGAGACGAGACTGCTTCTTGTGGTCAAGGGCGCAAAGGAGTACTTCTTCATGTCGACGCTCCTGGCATTGGTCAAGGCCAAATTGTGGCCGGCACAGGCGAATGTTTACAAACAAGAGGTTGTCGACCGCGTGATCTATTTCGCGCAAACGCTCTTTTCGCGGCATGCCAACTGCGCTCACTTGGGCGATCGAGGGCAGGGCTGCTTCGGAACAAATCAGGTCAATGCTGGCCGTCTCACAATTCCTGTCGTCCACTCCGCTGACACGCCCTTCTCTTCCAGGTCCCTAGCTTGACTTCTGGCCCTGGCTTGGCGCCTCCTCTTGCCGCAGACCTGAACGGTGTCCTCCAACCCCCAGGTTTCGAAATCGCGGTGAGTGCCTGAACCTATTCCAATTCACTCTGCATCTCTGATGGCGTGAAATCTAGCCTTATGGAGAGATAGACCCTTTCCTGGAAGTCTTCGACTGGGCGGACTTGACGGGAATCACTCTTGGAGAATGACGTCAAAATGATATGGGCTGGAACCGACATACTCGCTTGATGTATTACTCGCACAGTATCCTATCAAGTTAGCCGGGATATGATCACGTTTTCCGTCATAGTGTCCGCCGCTTGGCCTACGAAGATCTGATGAGAGTTGCAGAACTCACCGGGTTGATCCTAATTGGGACAACCTCCTGTACATAGTGTAGCATGGTATAACATGATCACCGATCAGAAGCGATGTTCTCATAGCTTGGAGAAGCATGATCAAGGCAGTGAAGTGGATCGATCGCTTACATCGACTTGAGCTCAGAAATTAGTTGATCAGTTTGCTGGAAGGGTTGGAGACTTGGACAGGCGAAAGCCGAGAAACGACGATCAGCTCCACTGATCTACAAGTACTCCGTACACGGTTCTTGTAATGATGTCTTGGCGGTATTGACTTTCAGTCCCTGAATAGGAGCGTTCCTTGGTAATCTCAAGCAGTACGAGTAGCTCATATCAGAATAGTTGCCTCAGGCTCAGTAATTGTTTATGTGTCTGTATGTCTGTCATGATCTCTCCAAGGTACACTCACAATGAGGTATTCCGTACATCATACAGGCTTTACTTTCAGGGTCCAATTCTCCCATCGACATTGGCTCTTGAACCTCGCCCCTGATCCCGTGGTGGAGAATCTGCCCAACCAGGGAAAATGGCACGGTCCAATGTACGGACTGCAATGCCCCTCAGTCAGGGCAATAATACTGTATCTACGGAGTATCAAGCTTCACTTCTTTCTCTTAATCTGAAACGTGCACTAGAATATTTACCCACCTGATGTCTGATAGCAGATGATGTATTATTATTCTTCTAGTTCTAGACTCTGCTGGACTGCTGGAGCCTAGTCTCTTAGTCTACCTTAGTATTATCACGAACTCTCCAGGCATTTATCACATGGCCGTGTTGGTATTCGGTTGACGCTTCCATCTCATCACTGTCTTGGCTTCCGTAACATGGTATCATTTCTCTTGACTTGATCATGATGTGCGTTGTTCATTGACTGCTTATAGTTTCAAGAGACTGTGAGGATCAATTTCCCTCTTGTCACATTGCACGCATCCTTACCGCACCGCAATGTTCCGAATACAACTCCTGCTACAGGCATCAATTCTACTCTTCCACCAAGCAGTAGTCGGATCGCCGTCCTTATCGTCCAAAGAGAAAGCATCCATCTTCTCCAAGTCTCACAACTACCCACTCCCCAACCAGGGCAATATCGCCGTCCACGACCCTAATATCGTCGAATACAACGACCACTTCTACCTCTTCAAGGGAGGCGTCCACATACCCATCAGCAAGGCCTCGAGTCTCGACGGGCCCTGGACAAGTCTCGGAACAGTCCTGGACGGACCCAGCATCATCGAGAAACAGAACCGGACTCGGCCCTGGGCGCCGACGACGATCCAACACAACGGCTCATTTTACTGCTACTACACGATCAGCAGCCGCGGCAGCCGTAACAGCTCCATCGGAGTCGCGACGACCGATTCCCTCGATGGCGGGAAATGGACGGACCACGGAGCGGTGATCAACACGGGGTCGGGGAAGCTGTCGCACATCTACCCCTACAACGAGTCGAACGCGATCGATGCGTCGTTTGTCCTGGACAATAAGACGGGGAAGCCGTATTTGAACTACGGCAGTTTCTGGCACGGGATTTTCCAGGTCCCCCTGGCTGGGGATCTGCTGTCGGTTGAGGACGCGGAGCACCCGCGCGCCATCAATCTCGCGTACGAGCCGACGGAGAAGATCAAGCCGATAGAGGGGTCGTGGATGAGTTTTCGGGATCCGTATTATTATCTTTGGTTTAGTCATGGGAAGTGCTGTCGGTTTGGGAACGGTCAGGATGTCAAGGATTTCCCGGCAATGGGACAAGAGTTGGTCGCTTCTCTGCCGTTGATATGTCAGGCTGGCTGATTCAGACAGGTATGAGATTCGTGTGGGGAGGTCAACCAGTGCGAATGGACCCTTTCAGGATAAAGATGGTAGGAACCTCACTGACGGCGGTGGGACTGTTGTCTACGGCTCGAACCATGGTGTTGTTTATGCGCCTGGAGGAATCGGGGTGTTGCCTCAGAACGAGAAGCATCCTGATATCCTGTATTATCATTACCGTGAGTCGATTCCTTCGCTCTTCGTGTGTCAGTACTGACTCAAACAGTGAATACATCGGTTGGCTTCGTGGATGATGTGAGTTGGATCAGGACCAAGCAATGAACGTACTGACAAGCAAAAGGACGCACACTTGGGGTGGAATCACCTAGAGTACAAGGATGGATGGCCAGTAGCAAAGTATGTGCATTCCCCCTTTAAGGAGGGATAACATGTCAAACTAACCCTTGCAGAACCGGAGAGAACAGCGGAATGGCCATTCGTCCAAACTATATCCTCAGTATACCGGCTTTGATCGGTAGGTGATCTGTCAAAATCATATCGACTATGAACTGACAAGATACAGTGGCATATACTCTGATGTGACGTTCTGCCCGTAATTTGCATATCGCATCTTACCTCCATATAGACGAATGGTCCGACTGTACAATAGCTCAAGCTTATAGATACCCTTTTCGCTACTTGATAAAATGATGACATGCGTTCCTCTCATACCTCATATCTCATAGATCATATCATTCAGCTCAAGGATCCCAACCACCGTCAACATTCAGAACCAAGCCAGTCGTATACGACGAGGCATCACTCAGCAGAAACAGCACCGACTGCGCGACTTCATCTGCCGTCCCAATGCGCGGAATCGCCGTGGGCATAGCATTCAACGTACCCTGAATATCACGGGCCTTGTCAAGCAACGGCGTCTGGATCGTCCCACTGCAGCACAATCAGCAAACATGCCCAGAAAACAACCTCAGCCAGTCAACTCACGGAGCAACCGCATTGACCCTGATGGCCGGCCCAACCTCCTTCGCCACACTCTTCGTCAACCCCACAACCCCATGCTTCGTCGTCGAGTACGCCGCATGCAGCGCAAACCCTCTCACCCCCTGAATACTCGACGCATTGACGATACTCCCCTCGCCCGCGGTCGCCGCAATGCCCCTCACCTCCGCCCGCAGACAGTACATCATCCCCGTCAGATTCACTCTGATCAGCAAATCCCACTCCTCATCATCCTGCTCCACGAGCTTCCCGACCCCGTGCTTCCGCCCAATCGTCCCCGCCATGTTCGCCGCGCCGTCCAGCCGCCCGAATTTCCGCACCGTGGCCTCGATCCACGCGTCCACGGAAGCGGCGGACCCCACGTCCACGACCGTCGTGAGAACACTCTCTCTGTCGGCGCCGAGTTTCGCGAATGCGCTGGCGAGAGCGGCGGCGTCGATGTCTGCGAGGGAGAGGCGCGCGCCGCGGGCGTGCAGTTGCTGCGCGACGGCTAGGCCGATCCCCGCGACGCCGGTGACGGCGTAGACTTTGTTTCTGACGGAGTCCATGGCAGTACGGTTCTATATACTTGTAGAGATCGGGTGGTGTGAACAAGCGAGCAGGCGACGTGGTTGTTTGTGGTCTTATGAGAGGGGTAAGGGTCGGAGTATGTCCGGGGGACAGGATGAGGGGAGGGCTGGATTTAGCCATTTATCCGATGTAGTATCTGGTAGATTGCAGATCATTGACTGTTAATATCGATGGGTGCTCTAATTGGTGGTTTAATTGAGAGGATCTTCTATAAACCAAGTGGACTAGAACCGACCGGTGTATCCTGTATGTCTTCTTCCATGGGGCACTGCATTACTGTGTATGGATCAATAGCTTACCGTAGATAAAGCATTTATAGACGAGGTAATTAATCACTTCTCCTATTGAATCACTATTAATTCAACAGTATGAATGGTACTCCGTACAGCTGGATACATTGTTACCCCGTCTATATGGCAGATACGGATGGAAAGGAAATCCAGTCGAAGCGAGGTTGATCCAGTCAACAATGAATGGAATCACCCCCCTTGACATAGAACTCTACCTTCCCGCCCTTCCTCCCAGCCAGATCAGCGCGACAGGAACGAACAACTCCAGCATCGTCCCATCGGAAGCCCACCCTTCCACCACCCCTCAATCGCACCCCGTTTACACTCCCCCCTCCCCACGCCGCCGGAATAGCAGGCCCCAGCAGCACAGCCTGCACGCGAACATCATCCGCAGCTCGATCCGAATCCCTCACAAGCATAGACATGACAGCTCCCAAGATGCCGAAGTTGGCATCGATCTGGAACGGCGGGTTGCCAGAGTACATGTCGAACCCGTTCGCCGCGAAGTTATTCTGAATGGCGAGCGTGAGCTCCGCGTATGCGCTGTCGGTATCATTCAGAAGAGCCCAGCAGGCACTACGCCACATCTTCCCCCAGCCGGTGTTCGAGTCCTCGACGCCGGTCCCGCGCGAAGTCAGCGTTGTGGCGACCGCGTCGGTGACGGTGGAGTTGTGGCCGTGGACCGAGGAGATGGAGGAGCCCGGATACCAGCCGTAGAGGTTCGACAGATGCCGGTGCGTGTCGTTCTGGGTGTCGAGGTCGAGCTTCCACTCCTGGATCTGGCCCCAGGAGCCGATGTGGATGCCGTTGTCGAGGGAAGTGAATCTGGAGGCGATGGCTGATCGGAAGGAGGTGTCTGTGTCGCCGGATGCGTCCCAGCCGCGAAGGACGTGGTCGAAGACTTCCCAGATGAGCTGTTGGTAGTGGGTGCATCCGAAGGTCTATCATGTCACTTAGCGTTTGGGGGGGTTGCATGGTGGACGCGGGAACGCACCGTTGGGCCATGTTCTGGCGAGTTGCACGGGTTGACGACCCAGGTTCCGTCGTCAAAGTGCTCATCCTTGACGAGCTGCGAGAGCCAGAACTGTGCCGTGCCTTTGAGGATTGGATAGCCGACTGTTTGATACCATTCGACATCCCGAGTATAGTCGAAATGATCCCAGACATGCTGGGACATCCATGCGTTGACAGCCGGATAGTTGGCCCATTGTGCCGAATTTTTCATCCTGGCATTATTGTCAATAAGAAGACGATGACCCGGGAGACAGGGGATCCTACGCTGTATGCCCGAAAATATTTATTTCGTCGTGCGTCACCCACCCTTCAGCATCATACAACAGCCTCGCCGTTTCGGCACCCCGCGGCAACCAGGTCTCAAGCATATAAGTCCAGAGCGGCTCCGTCTGCCCGCCGAGTCCTGTTTGCTCGACTCCCCAGTGGTTCATTTGCAGGTTGATGTTGGCATGGTAATCCGCACTCCACGCCGGAGAGTACTGTTCCGTCCAGAGCCCTTGCAGGTTCGGCGGAAGGCTCCCGGGTCGCGAGGACGAGAGGAACAGATACCGACCATAGTCGAAGAGCAGATTCTCGACATAGGGGTTGCCCGGCTGAGTGTAGGAGGTGATGAGATCGGTTGTTGGCTTGCTCGCGGAGTTGTGTGGATCTGGGAGGGTGAGGGTGAAGCCATCAAAGATGCTCTGGAAGTCCTTGACATGCGCCGACTTGAGCTGTGAATAAGTCTTTCTGGCTGCCCTGGACGTTGTCTTTAGCACACCATCATAGGGGTCCTCCCCTCTGAAAGAGAAACCGGCTGCCGCATTTCCTCTGGAAGCATCGTAATCCGTTCCAGCTGCAACCACAACGACAATCTCCCTCTGACCTTCTGGCACATGGACAGCAGATTGCACACACAGATTCCTTTTCAGTCCAGGAACTACTACCGTCGCTCTAGCATTGTATAACATCCCAATCGCCGGAAAAGTCCGTCCATACAGACTGATACTATTCCCCGAGCAGGTGACATCCGGCTCCGGCGACGCAAGCCGATTCTCCAGATGGATCGCGACAGCCGGGAGACTTGTATTGGATGCGAGTCGGTAAACGCATACCTGGTCGGGATACGAGCAGAATGCCTCTCTGTACCGTCAACAGGACTCTTCTCGCCTTCCCCAGTCATGCCTACATCTCAATATACTTTTCTCCCGCACTGAACCGATCATCATAAACCCCCGTCTGCAGATCCAGACTCCGTCGGTAATCTCGCACAGTATCCATATCCATATCGCGATTACCCAGATCGACCGTCAGATTCGCAAGAACCTGGAAGGAGCCGTAATCGGGAAACTCCCCCAACAGCGCCGAGACGTTCCCCGTGCCGTTCTGGAAGATCCACTCCCTGATGCCGGGGAGGGCATCTGCCTTGGAGATGCTGGGATTACCCCCGGAATAAGACTGCCGACTAGTCTTAGTATCAATTCGCTTTTAATGAAGGGGTGCAGCGTACTGCGTTCTCGAATGGGCCGCCTCGCCACAATGAATCGATGTTCAGATTGATGATTTCCTTACCGGGGGAGCCGAGCGGCATTGCTGTCACCATTAGCATGTGTAAGTCGTAAGGCTTCGATTGAAGAGAGCCATACCTCCCAACCGACCATTTCCTAATGGAAACGCAGTGGTTATGAGATCCGCATAGCTACCGGGGGACTCAGACCAGAGGGATCTGGCTGTCGCAAGAGCGAGAACGAGGAGAGCTGAAGCTACGGTGAGGTACATGGTGACTTGATTGCATTCTTTCGATCAGAAATAGGAGGAAGAGGACTTGTATATGAACATCTGATCGACATACTAGAACAGGAAATGAGGGGTATAGAACTGATCAAGAGATGATTGGGGGATAATTTGTGCGGCATGCAGTAAGGTAGTTGCATTTAGCCGTGGGGATGCATCTCTAGATTCTTCTTGCATTTAGTATCATCTCCAACGATCATGTCCCGAGGGTATTGCCGGTGATATTTCAGTTTGATGGCGTAGATTGTCCCACAGGTTGTAACGGTCCCGTGTCTTGAGTTCTGCAATGAAGTCACAGCAGGTCTGAGCTGCTTCCATAACCACAGCTAATGATTCCATCCACCCAGCAACGGCCGCAAAATAAGAAGAAAAAGTAGAGACCTTGCACTGGGAGCGAGTCATGCCCGTAAAGGTGGCATTGGGTTGACGGGGCCATAGCCGGGACAACGGTCAGTTGTGGCCGCCGCGGTAAGCAGATTCTCTGCAGGATGGAGGGCATCACATAACTCCCTTATGTACGCAGTCCATGAATGCAGCGGCACAGCACAGCACAATGAGAAGCTGTAGAGAAAGAAAGAGATGGGAAGGGTTGAATAGACATCATTTAGCGGATCAGACAGAATGCAGTCAGGCTATTCACTTCTAGATATCTACTACAAAGAACTAATTCCCAATGTTAAGTAGAGAATGCAGAAGTCTGCAAGCTGAGTGAATGATCTAAACTGTCTAAATGAGTCCTCAGTCGAAGGATATTCCTGACCATTGGATGTGGAATTGCAAAACTACCTCTTCATTGCTTTCTAGATCGACCAAAAATACCATTATAGAACAGAAAGGACAACATATTCAATTCCTCAACTGTCAGATCCAGCAGCGTACCAAGAAGCGTCACAGTAGCCTGATTCCATTGCCCACCGGGCCCCAATTACCGCTGGACTTCGCCAACGGTCGACGGTGGGTTGCCTTAGCTCAGTCAGGCCTGGAAAGGCAAGCCCAGAGGAGTTACGCTGGGAGTAGGAGGGAAGCCTGGGAAGCCCGGAAACCGCCGGTAGGAGCGGGGAAACCACCGGTAGGGGTGGGAATGCCGCCGCTAGGCACGGGAGGGAAGAAAGGAGGAGAGCCTGACGGCTGTGGCCATTCGGGGAAGCCACCGGATGGCTTGGGGTGATGAGCTTCCTCGCGCTTTTCGAAGCCTCCGATACCACCCAGTCCGGGGAAGCCGGGCAAACCGGATGGAATCGGGAATGGCAGACCGCTTGGAAAGCCGGTAGGTAGACCCGATGGAATAGGGAAGGGAAAACCAGTGGGCATGCCAGACGGTATAGGGAACGGCAGGCCGGTTGGGAAACCGGTAGGTAGACCCGAAGGAAGAGAGAATGGGAGACCACCAGAGAGGCCAGATGGAAGAGGGAAGGGCAGGTCGGCTTCCTGGTCAACAGGTGCGGGCAAGGCGAGGGCACAGCCCAAAAAGCCCAGAGTCGCCGCGGTGGAGAACTTCATTTCGATTGTATGAAAAGTAGTGGTCTTTGAAGATAAGATAGAGGAGAGATTTTTCTGAGATGGACCTTAAGAAGCCTGCGTCAGAGACAAAGCGAGCTTGGAGTCGAAGGAATCAAGGGAGACAATGCATCTTTTATAGATGAGGACTTCCAGCACAAATCAATAAGGTAATTGATCAACACAATGGATGAAACAGTCAATCTATCTGGTTCTCGATTCAGAACAAGAAACAACAGGCCCATCACGTCTTCGGATGCAGCGTCCATGCCTGTTTCGAGGACTGTTGGTGCTCTCTAGTGGAGCCTACCATGGATGAAAAAACCAAGAACAAAGGTCCATGACAAAAGCCGAACGGCAATGTTGCTGGGCCTATGTATTACGCCAATATCACACTATTACTCGGTAGATGTATATCATTAGCCCTAAATGGGCGGTTTGATGATACATATTGTGAAACGTGGGTCGTTGCAGGTGGTGAATCTTACTGAGAACCCTGATGAGTCGATCAGTTGCGAGTAAGAGTCGAGACTCGAGGCTCTAGATTCATCCTTGGCCTCAAAATTCAGAATGGTCCGCCTGTAGACCATGATCAATCCTCAGTGAACCATTGATAATCCTAAGATCGTCACAATCGTCCGCTGGGATTTGAATATGATGCCATCGATCAGGAAGCCACAGTATTTTAGGCAAGAGTATCAATGTGATGACCTTGCAAGTCGTTGAATCCATGTATGCGATGCCTCATCCCTGCTATTCGGTATAGCCCATTTATCAGATGTGACGAAAATCGTTTGATATCCATGGAATCAAGGCCCACAAGATTCCAACGCCCAATCACATCAATTCTGAGCGACTGTTTCTCCTGATCGACAGGACATCTGGAGTCCTGGACGGCAATAAACTTCATGCTTCTCAGGTTCACAGTCGACCAGGCCCTCAGTCGAGCCATCCTCATCGGACCTCTTGAATCACTCGGAAGTCGGAACGTGTCCGCAGCGTTGATCGGTTATTCGATATCCGTGTTTGCACCACTGATGTGACGATCCCAGAAGGCGAGGGATTGCCAGTTGGCAACGAATGCAAAATTTCAGTCTGGGCCGTGCAAAAGAAATTCAGGTGCGAAAGATGCAGTAGTCCAGTGTGATGGTGATACCTTGTAGCCAGGATAGATGCCGTTCCTTGTCCCCCAGGGCTTCTTCACCTCGGATTGATGGAGGGGCGACGATCACAAACGCCGGATATGGTATCTGGTCCGAGTGATGAGACAAATCTGAGCATGGGCGTTCCAGCCTTGAGTCCATCAATAATTTGAGTAGTAAATCAGTCCGAAGACACTGGTCCTAAGCTAATACTGGCTCTCAATCGTCGGTTATGATGGAATCCCTTGGATTGCTTTCTGTGGATGGGTGTTGTGGATGCTTTGCTGCTCAAATCCAGGACGAACACAGAACGACAAGAATGACCCGTTCAGGCCAGCAATTATGGGTGCCTGAGGCAGTCTTCCTTTGACAAGCTCCTTGTCGAATCGAACCCGAGTTAGCAAGTTCCGCTGGGGTTGTTGAACAGGATAACATCCATCTACTGAGTGTGATGTGCCTCAGCTACTAGAAGCCAAAGCAAAGAGCGGTACACTAATTGAGACTGCTTTCCTATCCCGAGGCACCATATTGATGTACAGTCTTACAGCTAAGACATCTGATCTCTAACTCCAAGGCTCCAACAGATTACCACTCTCTTCACACTTTCAAAAGCATCATGATGCAAGGGCAACACAAAGCTCATAAGCTTTTCAGTGGACATTTCAGCTCAGCTATGGCTTTCCTTCAAGCTCAGGCTCACTCTACGAATTTCGCACAGACCGAAGCAAACAACCCCTTCTTTCGCTACACGTCCGGCCGTTGGCTATACAATGAGCAGCTCCAATTGGAAAGACGGTTTGTCAAATTCAACATTCCAGCTCTTCAGCAAGCTGCTGGTAAAGTGCTCGGTACTCGATGTGTCCAGATGACCAAGATACCGGAGGGGCTGTACAACAAGGTGTTTTCTCTGAAGATGGAGAATGGCAAGGAAGTGTTGGCAAGGATCCCAAATCCGAATGCTGGCCATCCGCAATATTGCGTGGCCAGTGAAGTCGCCACGCTTGATTTTGTGTGTGAGACTGTTCTTGCAATCAGTCCTTCGATTGGCTAATTCTGGTCCAAATGACATGGTAGCTTCGCAACGTCCTTGATATCCCCGTTCCTCGAGTCCTGGACTGGAGCTCTCCGGCATTGCGACCCAACCCAGTGGGCAGCGAGTATATTCTCATGGAGCGGGTGAGAGGACGCCAATTGAGCGGGGTTTGGGATGCAATGTCTGAAGCTCAGCGCTTCGGTTTGGTTAAAAGCCTGGTAGAGATTGAGAGGAAGTTGGTGAGCGCACAATTTACAAACCATGGCAGCCTATACTACAAGGATACATATCGACTGCCTAGCTCGAACCAAGAGACTGCTGCCAAATTCGTCATTGGCCCAACAACTGAGCGGTCTTTTTGGGAAGACGAGAGGCGTGGACTAGATATCGATCGGGGCCCTTGTAGGTTCATCTGATATTGTTATCAGGTTCAATTTTTCTTGTATAACGGACTAATGGCTTTATCAAGGGGAAACCGCCCAACAATACCTTTCAGCTATCGCAAAGCGTGAGATTGCCTTGATTCGAAGCTCAGCAAAGACACCAACAGCACAGGAGAAACATGTCCGGCTTCTTGAGCAGTTCCTCACTCTGCTCCCTCACATATTACCACCAGAAGAGCTTTCTCGTCCTGTCCTGCTGCATCACGACCTTCATCAAGATAATATATTTGTTGACGACGCGGATCCAACAAAAATATCAAGCATAATTGATTGGCAGGCAGTGTATTCCGCTCCACTGTTCATGCAAGCAAGATTTCCCTCGGTATTCAATTGCGACGACCAGTATCCATGGGGCGCGGTTCAACCTGAACTACCAAAAGACTTCGACACCCTCTCACAAACGGAAAAAGAGTTAGCTCAGGACGAACTTGCCAGGATTAGATTGAAGAAATTCTACGAATTCGCATCAAGGAAGTTCAACCCGCTTCTCATTAAGGCCATGGATGTCATGAGAAACGATGATGACCCTACAACGTTCATTTTCCATATTGTCGGCCAGTCCTCCCTTGATGGACCGATCCCGCTCAAAGAACTTCTTATACAGATGTATGAGAAATGGGACAAAATAGCGGAGAGGAGAGGCTTGGGGATACCATGCCCGATTTCATTTTTAAAAGAAGAAATCGAAGAAAGTCGTCAGCAGGCGACTGCATGGGCGGACGCGTATAAAGAGCTTGATACTCTGCGAACTCAAGTCATGGGTAAAGATGGCTGGGTCTCACATGAGGAATTCGAAGATGCCATGCGCAGGTGGGAAGACAACAAAGCAACTTTTGAAATGCTTCGAGAGCGACTAGAAAAGTTGCTTTCGTAGATTTACTTCGACCGTCACGGCTAAGCGCGCAGTGCAATTGCAGCAACGGAACTGAACTGCAGCACATTGTATCAACAGTGTGTATTGGTTGGATGACCAGGATCCGGTACATGCTTCACAAAAGGAAATGAGCATGCTAGTGAAATACTTACGACGGCATCTGCTGATTGCTTTTATAGATTCCTTCAGCAGCAGTCCTTGGCTCCCTGCTGATCTGGGGTATGCATATCCCTACGGGGTATCTAGGGCTAGGAGAAACACGGCAACTCGGCTTCCGAATTAACAAACAACGGATATAGGGAGAATGCAATAATTGTGAGGCTAAAAAGCCTAGCATACAAGTTCTACCTTCCTCTGCGTTACACCATCACATTCCCTGCCCGAACAGGTGGTACCCGGTATGCGTACTTGGCTTATTCTTTGGCGAGCATCGCCATGCAATCGGAAGCCATTCAAGTACCGTCTACGCCACTTCAATCATCACAACTACTCTTCCACGGTGATTTCAATCGTGGTAGACGTGACAGCGTAGGTTGTCGCGTCCGCGAAAGAAAGGGTAACGACATCAGGACCGAGCTTACGGCCGACAAACGTGAACACTTTGTTGTCCTGATCGGTCTTCACAGGGAAGACATTCTAGAAGGCGCGTGTGTCAGCTCAAGACCTGTTCCCATCTCTAGGGATAACGAGCGACTTACTCCATTTTGAACAGTGGAAGCAACCTGTGCAACATGCTCCGCCGATGCAGTGATGGAGAACTCCCCTCCAACCTTGACAGTCTGCGGTACACCGGACAGGTCCGGCGGAGCAGGAGCCTTGTATCCCGGGCCGTCGACCTCGCCATGCTGCAGATGCGCATGGATCTTGTCAACGATATCGTAGGTGCGGAACAATGCATTCGCATCTTGGCGGTGTTCAAAGTCCTCGGCAGTGATGACCGCGAAGATGTTTCCCCGAATCCACATGCTGCACGTGCGCTCTTTCACGCTCTCGAGGGCATACTGGCCGTAAGCACGGTCCTGCGGAACAGCCCTGAAGATTTCCACAGGGTTACGCGGATACCTGCAGAGCTGGTGGTGCATCGCCGTGAGAGCCTCTTCGTGGGTCTGGTTCACGACCATAGTGACAGTGTAGGTTGTCTTTTCGGGCACGGACGTGAACGTCCACTCGAGATGAGAGCGGACGGGGCCAATATCGCGTTCAACCGAGACAGACGAGTCACCTGGGAGGACCGTGCTGACCAGCTCGGGGATCTTCAGCAGGGATGAATTGGTGAAAGTGACAGATGGTGCGCCCTCCACCCGAGCCAGCTCCATGGCAAGCTTGATCGATTCCTGGACTGAGTTGGGGAGATCAGCCAGCCGCAGAGAAATATTCGCTGGGGTGTCAAGCGTCATGATGCCCTGAAGCTTCGTCGCATCGTTCGGGGTACCGGCCCGGAAACTGCCGTGGTAAAGTGCTGTTTTTGTGTCGACCGACTGGCTGATGAACGAGTTCAAGTCCTCGTTGCCGATATGAGGTCCGCAACAGGAGTCAATAATCGCATTCGTACGGGGAACGGCGACAAAGGCGTGGTTTCCAAAGCCCTGTCGGGAGACATCATTGATATCCTGTTTGAACTTGTCTTCCGGGTCCTTGAAGAATGGACTGTTGCATTGTCCCCAGCCGATCAACTGTGTATCGTTGATGTACCCAAAGGGATCCATGTACACCCACGCGTACGCGACATTGCCCGAATAAAACGCCAGGCCCACTTGGGCCAGGGCTGCGGTGTCGTAGCAGACCAGAAATTGCGGGTAGCCCGAATTCGCTCGCTTTGCCCATTTGGTGATCTGGAGGTTGCCCCCGCTGCTGGCTGTGCCAAATGCGGTGCCGGATGGAAGGGAGCCCAGCGCGTCATACAGATATCCAAAGTCCCGGAAAAGGGTGTCAGCCAGGAAGGCCACATAGTTGCCTGTAGTTCGCAATACCACGCGGCGGAGCAGCCCAATCGGCACCGAGGTTGTCTTGAAAAACTGGGCATCGGTGGTCTCATTGGTGACTGCGTATATCTCGATGCGGGTTGTCGCGCTCGTCTCAACAGCCTGTTTCTTCGGCTGGAGGACCACCTGCCAGGTCATATCTCCGGCCCAGCCAAACGGACCAGCGTCACAGTTGGGTTTCTGTAGCATTGTGCAGTCGATGCGGGAATTGAATCGGCCCACGCCCGACTCAAAAACCACAGCGCCATTCAAGATGCCTCGCAAAGCAACGGGGATCTTATCGATGTTAGCATCCCCACTGGACGCCAGGTCCACCTGAATGGTCGACGACATTTGCTCAGACTGCACCGCAACGGCTTGAAAGGAACCGTTGACCGTACGCATAGTGTTGTCTTGGACGCTCTGGGCAATTTGCGGTGTCCAGATCACGACGGGCTGAGAGGCGCCAACAACGACCCCTGCTGAATTCAGCACTGGTGCAGTAGGGTTGGGAACCAGAAGCTGGGTGATATTAGGGCGTGTTTGGATATCTTTCAGACCGATCGTGACGGTCACTTCAACAACGATATCAAACAAAGATCCTATCAGTAACCATATCCCAAGGGTTCTCCTGGGGTCACTCACCGTTAAGTGGATGGCCTGATTTACTCCAAGGGGTATTCGACACATCGAACATAAAGTCCAGGTTGTTAAGACCCCAACTGAAACCATTGTCTTCAGACACCGGGCACTTGAAATTGCAGCGAAATATGGTAGTTTCCATGCCAGGAATGTCAATCCGGTATTCGAACCATCCTTCCGCGCCAGGTGCAACTGTTCGACAGGTTAGTTCCAGACACTCGGAGCATTTACATAGAGTCTGTAAGATACTGACGGGTCTTGTCTTTCAGCGAAATCTCCCCCTTGGCCGTTGGATTGATGCGGTACGGCGGTTCTTTGTCCCAGTAGCCGTGGGTATCCTCCTTATTGAAATACACGAGATCAACCGGCAAATTGTTCTGCACTGAGATGTAACAGCCAAAGTCTGCATTTGGCACAGGATCCGACATGTTGTAATTCGAGGGCCCTGACTGTGCTTTTTTTGGCGAAACAGATCGCGAATGAAAGGAATATCGCGCGGTGATGGCAGATGAAAAGAGAAATGAGCAGCGCTGAGACGAGCTTTATATACATGGACTGACTGGGACAATATCGTCGCCTTTCCTGAGGCCTTCATCAGTGCGACTCTCCCCTTCGCACCATGATCGAGGCCCGGGACTGATGGCTGAGCTGTGCTTTCATCCAGGAGAGCAAGTAATACTGACCAAATCGTGATTCAGCTGCCCTTTGGCAATTGACCTATCCACTATTCAGCTAGGAACAGCCGAGAAATAGGCATCATGACTCGTATCATGACTTCGTGTCAACGCCATGATATTCTCGGGCTGAGGGAGAAGACCCCGCTAGAGGCCCAGACTCGGCATTTATTGCCCAAATTGAAAGATGATGGATGATATCTCTATACAAAGTACCCTGCATCTAGTATTCAGCCAGCCCGGTCAGGGACGGTGGATCATGTGGTGTGTACGAGCATAATAAACCTGATTGCATCTATCTTGGGGTTGGTTGACGAAGCGATAGGTACAGCGACCCCTGCAGTTTTCACCTTCTTCACCAGGCTCGAGCCCGTCCTAGTGTTCAGGAGCCTGTCCACCAAGTTCCGTCTCACAGCTCGGTTAAGACTGCCACTTTCTGGGCTTCAACTGACAGGGCCATCGCTGTTATGCGGACTGCTCTCGATTGCATCCCTTTCTGTGGAAACATCCTGTCAGCGTGGCTGGCTGAATCTGACCGAATGGCTTTGCCGAGAATGATTTATGTCTTATATAGCCGTCCTTGTTACGTTCTAAACTTGAATCCATCCGGCGCACAGTTTGAGAATTCAGCTTCACGACTCACTGCTTCAGGGTAGCGAGTATGATTGATCCAGCTTCACAGTACGTAATGAATTCCTAGTATGAAGCGAGCTAACACTCTATTAAAGCAAAACTACCCCTGGAGACGATGAATCTCAACTGCAGGATCCGGTGAGCTTGAGCGACGAGGATATATGGAAGGCATTCCGACACCATAGCCCCGGAGTCGTCACTTTTCCATCCGTTCTGGCCCAAATTCCCATTCAAAGAACTCTCAACCCTACCGTTCCAGAGCCTCCGGACGGAAGATTCCGGTTCGAGTATGCAGAGCATACGTGGCTGGGAAATGCAATCCCTCTGAGATGGCACGACGGCACGACCAAGCTCGCAAAGGAGATCTTGATCAGTCTGCCAAATGGGCTGAGGATCACCTACGGGACCATCAACGCTCTCGCAGGGGACTTTTACGCAATGAGCGACCCCATATGCGAAGGCCCGAGCCTGATGCAACGACAGGACCGATTCAGGCGGTCGTTTGACTTTCTGGCGTCGGATCCCAAAACGCCAGCCGAAGCCCAGGAACTGATGCACCTACTTCAGTTGGAGATTGACAGGGTCAACGAGGCCCTGCGCCAGGGGAAGTCCGTGCCCGAGGCTTATTATAGCCTCGGAGACATGACTGCAGAGTTCCTAACGATCATGTCAAAGTACAGACCCATCGGCTCCGGCAAACCGGACTACCTGCGGCTGGCGAAGTCCAATCTTGACCACTTCGGAGAAGGGGCCCGAATGGCATACGATGCGGGACATTCCCTCGCCCTCGAGGTGGCGGCAAAAGGCACCCCCCAAGCGCTGGAGCTGGGGTATGCGATGAACGCATTCGCCGACCACTTCCTGGAAGACCAGTTCGCCGCTGGGCACTTGCGCACCCCAAGGAAAGCCCTTTCCGGTATTGGGGTTTCTGACCTGTGCTCCAAGGTTGTTCCTCTTTTCCTTTCTTCCTTATATCACAATCCATCCCATGCTAACCGTCTCCCCCACAGTACATGCACGACGAAGACAACGCCATCGGGCTGCAAGTGTCGAATCCACACGGAGAGACCTGGACCGCATACGGCGACAAGAAGCTCTTGACCGGCGACGACGCGGAGAATCAGAAACGCTGTCACCAGGCACTGATGGCGTCGGCCGATGAAGTGTACGACGCGTGGACCTCGCGCAAACCAACCCCGATCGGACTGTTCAAGGCGTGGAACCACGCGCCCACATTGCAGTCGGCCCAGGCGAAGCAGGAGCACGAGCCTCTGTTCAACCCGAAAGCGCAAGTGCGCACGCCGTTTGAGGATCGCAGATCGACCAACTACACATCCGTCTTCAACTGGGTTGGGCTGTATATGAAGTTTCGAGAGAGTCCGGTGTTCAAGGAGCCTATTCGTTTGTAGCGAGCATCTACTGGCATCGGGTTGGAAATGAGGTAGTTTATGGCAAGACTGGTTGATAACAGCGCTGAAATGTCTCCCTTTGACTGGAGGTTGTACAAGTACTGAGAAAGTTCAGAGTTCAGTATACCTCTATTGAGATACTCTATCTACGGTCACTTTGCCTGCATCTTCTGCTGCCGAGCCCACTCCAACGCACTTCGCTTCGCCGATTCCTCGCCCACCTCACCAAAGATATCGACTCCCAGTCTAGCCGGAAAGTTCATCCGCTGGTGGCGTTCCAACGCCTGGATTCTCTCGAATGCATGCTCGGGTAAGACGAACACTATCCTGTCACCTTTCATCCTAGCTCATTGGATAGATGACTACTTACCCTCGAGGTTCCTCCGGATACGCTCCGGCGTGACCGACTTGGGCACGACAGATGTCCCGCGCTGAATGGCCCAGCTGATCAGCACCTGTGCGGGTGTCTTGTCTAGCTCTTTGGCGATCTGAATGACGGTCGGATCATCGACGGCCCTTGCATCGTTAGCATGGACTATATATAGGTGTAGGATACTCACCGAGGGATGTTATAGATGTTGTTCCCTAGGGGCGAGTAAGCGGTTACCACGAGTCCCTACTCTGTCAGTATACTTCAAGCTTGCAATCATACCAGGCATACCTGTTGCTTGGACCACTCGAGCAAATCCCTCTGCTGGAGATAGGGGTGTGCTTCGATCTGGTTGACGGCGGGGGGGATACGAGCCCTGCAGCGATGCAATTTAGCTCACCTTCATCAACAACAAAGAAAAGAAACGAAGCCGAGGAAAACATACGTAGTCATCAACTCCTCAATCCTCTGACGAGTGAAATTGCTCACCCCGATGGCGCGCACCTTTCCCTTCTCCACCAGCTCCTCCATCGCAGCCCAGGTATCCTTGACCGGGACGTCAATGACATCGACCAGCCCGGTTCCAGGGTCAACGGGCTGACTCGTCGTCGTCGAGTAGCGGAACGCAACGGGCCAATGGATCAGGTAGAGATCTAGATATTCGACCTGCAGATCCGTGAGCGATTGTTCGAGCGCCTCCGCCACGTGCTCGGGCTCGTGGTGCGTATTCCATAATTTGCTGGTGATCTATTCAGTCAGCACAGTCAGGACCCAAGGTGGATTGTGACGGTCAACGTACGAAGATCTCTCCCCGTGGAACACCGGACAGTCTGATTCCCTCTCCCACCTCCTTCTCATTGCCGTAGACTGCTGCTGCGTCGATGTGTCGGTATCCGGCTTTTAAAGCTGTACAGACGGCCTCTTTGACCTCATTCGGCTTGGACTGCCAGGTTCCGAGGCCGATGGCTGGCATGCGGTGGCCGGTTTTCAGGGGGTAGGATGTAGATAGAGCCATTTCTTCTTCCTGAATTTTATAACTTGGAGTGGTAGTGCATGGTTGTGATGGGGTTATATAGGAGGCCATATCCGGATGGAGATGGATGCTTTTCCGGATGATATCCGAGGGGTTTCCGGTGGGGAATCCTCAAGGGATTATGCGATGTGGTATAGGACTCTGAAATAGACACTGAAGTCCATCATATCCATCATGAGGAATTCCAACTGGTACTCTGTAGATGAAGATGATCAACATTAGCATTAACAATACACAGTCAATAGAATACACAGTCAAAGAATGCAGCCAATAGGATATGACAATCTTATCAATCACTGCATCTACAGATCGCACAACCTGATTGGCTGGTTCCTGCAATTCTAAAGAATCTTCAGAGATGAATTAAACTCTAATCTGTGATGCTATTATGTGATTTATTCAATGTCATTGCTATGCTAGTGCAAATAATATCTACTAGGTATGCATAAAGCTTTCTGTCAGTTGTGTATCCAACTCTGATGCCATTCATGGCTTGGCTTGCACCATCGCATACCGAATCAACTAACCTTATCAGATCCTTATCGTTCCCCAGAAGATAAAAGCGCTCTGCTGCTGCTAGACTCGTTCAATATATTCAATCCAATGGCAGCCAAAAGTGTCGCCGTCATCGGTGCAGGCCCAGCCGGGGCCATCGCAGTCGATGCCCTCATGCAGGAGCGCGGCTGGCTGGGGAGCCGGGAGAGAATCAACCGGGTCGAAGGCTGCCCGCGTTTGAGCAGAAATGGGTGGACGATTTCAATGCAGGTCATCAGAGGCGGATTCGGATGTGGAAGAAGCTTAATGGGGAGGTTGCAAGTATGAGTAAGTTGTAGTCACGGAGGAGAGATAGATATAGATTCGGATAGATGGATACCGATCTTTCAGGCGTTTCACAAGCAATCAGATAGCAGCGATCCACAGCCGTACACAAGCACCACGATAGACGAGATGATTTCCGCGCTGAAGCGTCTCTACCGAGAGCACCTGTGCGATGCGCGGGGGCTGCTTTGGACAACGGTATGGGTGCTGCAGTCAACCCCTACAGGAACTTTATATCCCTTGTCTAATGGGTGTACGGGCACTGCACGGCGGAGTGTCCGAGCCGCAATCTGTTTTATGGATGCTACAAGCCTGACGCCAGGCTACCAGAGATTGATACTGCTTGCTGTCGCCAGATGATATTCAACCTGCTGTTTCCAACCGTGGTTGAGGGATAGTTGCTTGCCATTGGCACATGGAAGCCAATTTCGCTACTGCTATACAAATGACAAGTCATTGCTATCTACTCACACACATTCAACAAAGCCACCGTAGGGTCATGGTCACTCGCCTGGTCATCGTACGAAACCCACGTGTTGACATGCAGATGGTGTATCTGGGCGCCCTGTGCCAGCGCCGGGCTCACAAACACGTGGTCCAGCTGTTGGCAGTTCATATCATAAAGATACGTGTATCGCTCCGTAGTCTCAATGCCAGCGACTGCGTCGAGATCCTCGAGCCCGGAGTCAGACAGAAAGGTTTCCAACGGCTCCGCGAAGGTGAATTCGTTGAAGTCGCCGGAGACGATGAGCTTGGCGGTGGAGTCTTCGGCCAGGATGGACGATGTGAATTCCTGTTGGATGTCATTAGTATTATTCAAAGGCAGAGAGCGAGTACGTACAGCAACGAGCTTCGCCTGCGCCTCACGCTTGGCAACGCCCCCGTTCACCGGCGGCCGGGCATCGCCCTCGATCGACGACCCGCCCCCCTTGCTGGTGAAGTGCACATTCACCGTGAAGAACTTGTTCTTGCCGTCTAGCGTCTCCCAGGCGGCGGCCAGCGGCTTGCGGCTGTCATCCCAGGCGTCATTGGACGGGTCGATCAGGCCCGGGTTATACTTGAGTTCGGCGCCGGCGAGGACCTCGTTGGCGTCGGTGTTGGAGCCAGGGTTGGCGTTGCGCAGGCGGATCACGGAGGCGTCGTACAGGTAGGCGACGCGGATGTTTCCGCCTGGCTCCCCGCCGTCCTGGTCGTTGACGGGAGCAATATCGACGAAGGAGTAGTTGATGCCGCCTTGGTCGGCGATGGACTGGACGAGGGTCGAGAGTGTCTTGTTGGCGGAGACCACTGCAGCAGTTAGCTGGAGCTCGTCAGTCAGGACGCGAAACATACCGCCGTCGTCAGTCGCTCCGTCATTATCCTGGATTTCCTGCAGGAAGACCAGCGTCGGACTCTTCAGGTACTGCGCGATGTGCTTGGCGATCTTGGGCAGCGTCGACGAGCTGGGAGAGAGGTTGTTGACATTGTACGAGCCAAACGTCACAGCGCAGCAGGTTCCGGCTGACACGAGGTCCGTAGCAGCAGCTGCCGTCGTGTTCGACCCGGTAACAGTCAATGCAGTCAAGGGCAGAAGCGCATAGTACCCGTACGCCGGCGCGATGACGCCCGTAAGGTCCCGGATCGAATCCCCCAGCTTGGTATCGGTAGGATTATCACTGCCATCCAGCGGAGAACCAATGAGAACCGCCTCCGGGTTCGAATCTACGCAGTCAAGTCAGCAACGCTCGTTGAAGGGAGAGGAGAGCATACCCTTATCCCGCATCGTCAGCCCTCCCCTCTCATTCTCCCCACTCGCCTCCCAGTCCCCAAGCACCCACGTATCCCCATACGAGTTCGGCTTCGCAATAGCCCGCACATTCGACAGACTCACCAACTCCCCGCTCAGGCTCTCCCAAAAGTCCATCCCGTACTTACCCGGCTGCAGCACCGGATTGGAACTGCTGATCTGGCTCACATTATTCGGCACAGCGAGCACATCCCCTCCATCCAGAGAGGAGAACTGCTCCGTAGGCGGGGACCGTCCACCCTTGCCGACCGCCACCGGCACGACATTATTGCCGCTCGAGACGACGGTGATGGCAGACGGCGAGGTGAGCTCCGTCTGATACACGTACGAGGACGAGGAGCGGTACTCGGAGACCTTCCCAGTGAGGGTGATGATGTCGCCGACGGAGACTTTGGAGACGGCGGTGCTGCCGTAGACGTAGATTGATTCGGAGGTGGCGTCGTCGTCGTCTGGGGTCGTCGAGCGCAGGTAGAAGCCTGCGGAGCCTTTGGCTGTTACCAGGCCTTGGATGTTGGAGACCGTTTTGCCCGCGTAGAGCGAGAGGTACTGGTTTCCGTTGATTTGGCTGATGGTGAGGGCTGAGGTAGAGACGAGCAGCGCCGAGACGCAGAGGGAGAGGGAGACCGCTTTCACCTTCATTTTAGCAGGTCTTTGCCAAGCGTGAGTGGCTGCTCCTTTCTTCGAAAGGATTGAGGAGGATTAGACATGGCGCCATGTTTTATACTATGGAATCGTGAGGGGTCGGCGGAGTCCGAGGCAATTGTGCTTGCATACAGCGATTAGACTATCGCCAGAAGCGAAGGATAGATTAATTCCAGGTCAATTTAGATATGCCGGCCCTTTGCACCAGTGACAGTCTCTCGTGAAGCCCACGTTGCAGAGCCAAGTCTGCAGCCAAGCACGCCAAGTGACGCCGTCAATGCAACATCATCTGCAGCATGTCTATGGTGATAGGAATGAGATAGGCCTACTAGAACCTGAAGATCATTTCCCGAGCCTGGCGAGACTGCAGAAAATTGTGGCTTGTTTGGTATATACCGCTGTCAAGTGAAAACATCCGTCGCGTATCGCTCCTTTGTCTTTAGATTATCCAGGAATTTCTCCGCAGCAGCATCCTCGTCATCCTCTGCAGCGACGTCCTCGCCACGTTCCCGCGCCTCCCGACGCAATTGGCGTCTCCTCTCCAGGTAAATGTCCTTGCAGGCCTGGCGCACTCCATTCCCTACATTTGTGCTGCCACACACGTAGATCCGAGCGCCCTGGTCAAACAGACTGACCAATTCCTCGCGGTCTTCCAGCATCAGATCCTGCACATGACGGCCCTTTGATCCGTCCTCCGGCCGGCTGTAAGCCCACCTCACGTCAACGGCGCCCAGTTGAGCCCACTCGGCGAGCTCAGCCGCGTGGATGTCATCCTTGCCTTGGGTCCGGCAGCCCACGTACAATAGAGCTCTGGCTGGCTGTCCAACCTCGGGAAGCTGCGCATCAGAGCCGACCGAGCTGCGTCTTCCCCGGATCTTCTCGGCGCGGTCCATGACGAACCCACGGAAGGGCGCAAGTCCGCTTCCTGCGCACGCCATGATCATTGGCGTCTTCAGGTCCACCGGCGGCTTGAAGCCTGAATGAGACGGCCGCACGGTGATATGGGCACGCTCGCCGGGCTTCAGCTCTGACAAGTAGGTGGAGGCAACTCCCATGTACTGCTCAGCTTCCGCTCGCTCGGCGGGTGGCAGCGATACCGCTGCCAGAGATGGTGCGTTGAGCACAGAAAACGTAATCGAGCATTCGGAAGGATCCGCCAGGGGAGAAGAGGAGATGGAATATTGACGCACCCGCATGGGCGGGAGCATGGCCAGGAAGTCGCCGACGGGCAGCTTGATTGAAGGGTACCGGATCAGGATATCCAACGGACTCATCCGTTTCTTGACGATTTCCTCGGTGAACCGAGTGGGACTGGACGCGAGATAGCGCAGTTCAGCCTGCACGTCGGCGTCGGTGACGGCGGCGTCTGCCAGTGCGTTCAGGTCGCGCTTAGAGGCCGGCTGAGAGAGCTCGACATAGGTGGAGAGAAGTTCGAAAGCCGAGATGGGCGTGTCAAGAGGAATCGCGGTGGAGCCCTTGGGGGCCTGGGTGGGTTTGCGGATTGTCAGCATGGCATCCCAGGGAAGATCAAAACGTCGGATGGCCCGGCGAACGACGCTGCTCGGGTTCACCGGCAGTACAGCCAAGTAATCGCCACACTGGTAGCTCATATCCGAAGGGAGTTTGAACCGGATCATTCTCTTGGCTGGGACGCCGGGTTTCGAAAGTAACTGATTCTCAACCACGAATCCTTCCTGCAGCTGAAGACCAAGGGTCGAGGCCCGCATTCCCGAGCTGACTTCTACCTGCAGACTGGACGAGGATTGAGGCTCGTCGGACTTTCCACCCCCGAACTTGGCTGTGATTGCAGGCCAGAAGGCGGACTCGCCCCATGAATCAAAGTCGGTAAACATGTCTGAATTGGCCGCATCGGCTAGTCCGATATCACACAACCGGTTTCCTCCATGCTCCGCGACAAGCTGATTGACCGCTTTGGGGATGCGGTGAAAGGTAGCCTGCCAATCGTCTGCGAAATTTAGCAAATGTATGGTATCAAGTCATAGACATAGTATGGCAGGCATAGCCAGGGGAGAGAGAAACGGAAACGGTCACTCACGATGGCCACAGCCAAACACGGCATAATTGACGCCCTCGAGCTCATTTCCCTTCAAGGCGCTGAGCCATTCGAAAAAGTGAGCAGCATTATCTGGCGGTTGACCCTCGTACGATGCCGTGATGAACACCACCGGTTCGTCTCTCGGAACATTCTGCATGGGGGAATCCAAAGACTGAACTTCGGCAGCGAATCCATATCCTACAGCATCGTCGGCCAATCTGCGCGCAAATGTCTCACATGTTCCTGTGTTGCTTCCAAAGAAGATGTGCATCGGTTTGAGCTGACCAGGGCGGGGAGCGGCTTGCTTGCGACCCTTGCTCGCTGCTCCCGAGCTCTCTGGCGGCGCACTGTCCGCGCTGCCGCTCAGAACGATGCCGAGTTTGGTAGCGTCCAGTCCATGCCTCAGAGCGGCTCTCATGTGGAAGTCCTTTGGCTTGATGGTGAGCGTTTGCTTGATGCGGAGGTCGTAGCTGGGATTGTCCATCTGAAAGTTGAAGTTCTGCAGCAGGATAGCCACCACCAGCAAGGCTTCCTGCCAAGCAAAAGGGCGGCCGATGCAGGCCCGCATCCCGTTGCCGAACGGCTTCCAGGCGTTCTTGGGAAGCTTTTCAAAGTTCTCGTCGAGCATTCGCTCCGGCTTGAACTCTTCTGCATCGGGGCCGTAGACCTGAGGGTCGCGGTGCAGCTTGTCCAGGATGATCACAATGGCCTCATCCTTGTTTAATACATACTTGCCATTTCCCAGGGTAACAGGATCCTCCTTGTTTTTCTCTGGGTGTGCATGTACAGCAATCAGAGGGGCCGTAGACCTCAGACGCAGCGTCTCTCGCATCACAGCGTTGATATACGGCAATTTCGACATATCCTCCACCGTAATCTTCCGCCGGCCAATGACAGAGTCAACCTCCTCTTGCGCTTTCTTGTAGGCACGGGGGTTTTTCAGCAGGTAGTAAAAGAGGAAGGAGAGCAGGCCGGAGGTCGTTTCGTGGCCTGGTATCATCAGCTGAGAGTGCCCGAAGGAAAATGGTAGAGCAGGACGTACCAGCGATCAGGAATGTGATCATATTGTCAATGATCGAGTCATCGGTCAACCCCTGGCCGGTCTTAGGATCCCGTCCCAGGATCAGCGCGTTCAAAAGATCCTTCTTATCCTCGGGATTCTTCCTCCGTGTCTCGACCAATTCCTGCGCAAGGTTCCGCAGGAAGGTGATGTCGTTCCAATACTTGGCATTCTCGCCCGTGGGCAGATTGTTGATAAGCGCCGGTCGACGAGCCCGGTCACCGGATCCTTGTAACAGGCCCACCATGGCCTCGACAAAAGGGTGCATCTCTTCGTGGTAAAAAGAGTTGAAACGGGTTCCCATCGCGCAAAGGGCGATGGTGTCTAAGGTCAATCGGGTGAAATCATCGGTCACCATGATCGGAGCGGTAGGTCCTTGTCGGGCCCATTTCATGACGAGCTGCGTCGCGATGTCGTACATTTCTGACGGTATTGTCAGAGAATTGCAAGTCACGGTTGACAAGGCACCCTACCGTCAAACATGCCTCGGATGGACAACGGTCCAAAGGCCGGAACGAGCACACGATGGGCAATAGCCCAGTTTTCCTCCCCGGGGTAATTGGCCGTGAACAAGCCATCGTGAACCCCATTACGAATCTCATTCAACCCGGCTGAGACGACCTTGGTGAATCTCTCTTCGTTGCAGACTTCGTCGACGAGTTCGTGGGTGCTGATGAATACTCTGGAGCGACCAAACGTTGTCAGACGATAGATGGGGCCTTGTAAAGAGTTAGCTTGGGGAGCAGCTCCGAAGAGTAAGGCAGGATAGCGTACCATATTGATCCGCCAGCAGATCAATACTTTTCAGAGGCACCTCTTGCTCGATGTCATAAATGTTTCCCAGGAGAGGCACGCCTCTGGGTCCTGGGATGGGGATCGTCTGCGACTCGCTCATGGTGCGTGAGGTTATCACAGAACCTTAGGAATCATGGGAGTAAATGAAACTTCAATGACAGTCTTGGATAGAAAAATGGAGGACAACGCAAAGGAGGGGCTCCAGGTACTTAAATCGATCTATCTGCACGACGATCGCACGTGAGAGCTGTATGCATGACAGTTCTGGATTACAGTCGCCAAATACCTATCCATCCATGCCTGAGACAACAGAAGTGCCGAGGAAGATGATCTGCACCATCTGGATGTGGTTATGTCATAGATATTTGTGTCAGGAGTGAGCGGGTCGAGTTGTGAACACAAGGACTGTATAGTCATCATAGTCTTAGCAGACTGAACCGGCACTTGGCAGCTCAAGAATGAAATCAACCCATGCTCTGAAATGGATACGATATCTCCACAGATCGGAAAGGAACCCATGTTGGAAAAAGATAGACAGCGGGACTAAGAGTCTAGGACACACCGGAGGAGATGTCGGGCTTTTTTTAATGAGACCAGATCATTGGCTAATTCAAAACTGGTGCCTACAAGCACCTTTCCATTGTGGCATTATTTTTGGCATTCGTATTTCGAGGAGATTGAGCATAAAATCTTGCCAAACGACATCAGTTCGGTCTCGTGGCGCAATGGTAGCGCGTTAGTTTCCGGTACTAAAGGCTGTGCGTTCGAATCGCACCGGGATCGCGTTTCTTTTTCTTTTTCTTTTTCTTTTTCTTTTTCTTTTTCTTTTTCTTTTTCTTTTTCTTTTTCTTTTTCTTTTTCTTTTTCTTTTCATTTCAACCTGTCATCATTTGCATTTTTCTTCCGCTATGTCTGTCTATGTTTTAAAGTTGACGAGTTTATCCTTGAGCCGGAGTTGTCTTTTCTGAATCAGGCTATGTCTGTAACACTAACTCTACGTACGTATGCAGCACATAAACAGCTTCCATCCTGAGAACGTGGACACCATGCTCCTCGGACCATCTAATATGGAATCTGCCGGTGGTACCACTCCATCAGAAACTCAACCTGCTCCCGCTTGGCAATGGGCACATTACTGAATGCATTGCCCAGTTCCATGACCACCTGGGTGCCATTAGGGCTGTTAGGGCTCCAGTGCGGCAACGCCCCCTTGCCCGTGTAAGAGCCGCCTTTGTTAGGATCCAGCGTCTTTGCAAAGTTGGCCCAGTAAGCGGACATCTTCTCCTGGATCTCGTAGTCCGCTTCGGTGAAGGGGTACTGATCGGCATTGGCGTATAGAGCGTTCAGGGCGTACATGATCTCCGACTGGTGGAAGGCGCCTTGGTTCTGGCCAGGCGGGGCGTGAGTCCAGTAGTAGGTGTAGAACGGGGCGGAGGCAGACTTGTACCACTCAGTGGCGTAGGCCCACGAACCGACAAGAGAGGCGTCGCGGGCCGCAGCGTTCCAGGATTGGTCGGCGGTGCTTTGGTTGCCGTTGTCCGGGTACAGCTTGATGTAGCGGTTGTAGAGGTCGCCGTATTTGTGCGAGGTGTAGTTCTCGTATTCCTCCACGGTGTAGTCGGTGGAGGGGGATGCGCCAGACTCGTCCTTTGTGTTGCCTGTGATGACGGGAACATCGTTTGCGGGCCCGTTGATGAGCGTCTCGATGTACTTGGAGGGGAGAACGTAGTCGTCGAGGACCGGCTTGAAGATCAGAGGATAGCCAGCAGAAAGTGCAGTGACCCACGAGATCCAGGTGCTGTTGACACGGTCCTGCGAGCCGACCAGCAGCTCCTCCATGGACAGTGTCCGCAACTCGGCGATGCTGGAGACATTATGGGAGGTGGTGTAGTCGACACCGTGGATAAGAGCCGTGGACATGTTGACATAAGAAGTGGCGAGACCAGCCAGCAGTGGGTCATATGGGTATCGGATGCCAGACTGGGAGATGCCGCCATGGAAGTAGCCTTTGAAAAGGGGGCTGTTCACAGCATGGTAAACCTGGGAAGAGCCAAAGGACTGGCCGGCCACTACCACCCGGTCAGGGTCACCACCGAAGTGGGCGATGTTCTTCTTCACCCATTTCAGCACCTCAAGTTGATCAAGCACACCATAGTTTCCTGACGTATTGTGGCCAGTGGCTGCCAGACCCTCTGCATTCAGATCTGGATGGCTCAGGTACCCGAAGACATCATCTCTGCGGTTGAAGGTGATGAGGATGACATCCTTCAAGGCCATGCCGCCGCCATACCACCAGGCGTCATCGCTGGTCTCATCCGAGCCCTGGTTCCAGACCATAACAGGCAGCTTAGCCTCCGCGGAGCCGGCATTGGTCCATAGATTCAGACTCAGGCAATCCTCGCTGATGTAGCTGGCCTCATTGGTGGGACAACGAGGGCCAAACTCCGTGGCCTTCAAAGTTTCATTCCATGGTTCGCGTGGCTGGGGCGGCTTCCAGCGGTTTTGGTAACCGGTATCCGCTGCAAAGGGGATGCCCAAGAAAGCCGTCACATTGGACTCCGAGATGCCGAAGAATTTCTCTATCGTAGATTCGTTGAAGTACTTGAAGCCTTGAACGGGGCCATAGTTGGTTTGAATGACTTGGTCCCAGAGCTGGGCTTGGGCGACTGCAGCGCCCAAGGCCATCGAGGCGAAACCCTTGAAGGCGAACGGGGGCATGCTGAGTATCCTTAGAACAACAATTGCGGCCTCAGGAGTAGGTAAATGTGAAGATTAAAGCGAGAAGGGAAGTTCTTACGGGAACTTCCTCACATATAAATACAAGCTGTTAGCATAGTATGCCATCTGTAGCCTCCGGATATGACGACTTTCCGAAGCCCACTCCGAATGTCTCAACGAGCCAGTCGAGCTTGCAGGATGATTGCATGAAGAAAGGCATCTTCCCCCGAGGCTCCACATGTTAATTGATCTTGAGGAGAAACTTCATGACGGCTGCGCCTGCATGCATAGCGGCATCAGATAGATCACTGTTCTCGGCCTGAGAGACAAAGCGATGTTCGACTACGTAACTCCATATCGTCATCCCTGTCGATCAACAAGTCCTCTCCGCTACCGACCAACCATGAATCCAAGGCCAATAGTACAGCATGCCGTGCGCCTGAGTCCTCAGAACACCAAGCATGCAGGCTATCATGCTGGCTTCAGGAACTGAGTGACGACAACGGAAGCCTCTGCACCGCTACGATTCAAGCACTCCATTCAAGCCACGCGTTCCCGTCCGAAGTAGCGGTAGGAGGGGCAACAATAGTCAACCCACATGGCGAAACTTGCAAGTCATCGGCAGAGGCAGTTGCTCGATATACCCGATTCAGTAGGTAACGCCGGGCTGCACTAAATCTCGGTGGGCATAACTGGATCAGGGAATCTCGTACGATGGGCCTCCGTCTAGTAATCTGGAGCGAGTGTTCAATCTGGCGATCAAGCCCTCAACATTCAATTGCGCTGCATTTCGAGCTTTTCCATGTTAGTCACCCAGTACTCCGTAGTCAGTCAGAGGATGATGCTCTGAAACAAGGATTCTCCGGCTGGAGCAGACGAAGGTCCCTCAATAGTGTCGATCGCATGGGGGTTGGGAAGGAGATTTGGCCCTTTGAATTCTGGCAGACGTCAGCAAGAGCATAAGAGTCTTCCTGGGAGGGTCCTGATGGGTTGGATGGCACTCGGGAATCTTGAATGTGTTTGTGCGTACGGAGGAGTAGACTGGAATTAAACAATGAGCTGTGTTTTCTGTATACCTATATAATTCTCCACTTTGTACAGCGATTGGTCTCGTGGCGCAATGGTAGCGCATTAGTTTCCGGTACTAAAGGTTGTGCGTTCGAGTCGCACCGGGATCGCATGCTTTTTTGGTTTTTTTTTTTTTTTACCTCACCCGTCTTTTGTTCCTTGCTGTACCCATAGAGAATGCTTTTTGCCCATGAGCAAGGTTCATGACTGCCGTAGGTGTCCTCGCAGTGACTTTATTTTCTAGGTAAATTATGTTGAATTCTTCTGTTCCGAGCGGGGTCGTATTCGGCATCTTATCCGGGTGAGTCAATACGAGGAGCCCCATGACTTTGCAATATATATTCCACGGCTGGCAGGACAATCAACAAATGAACCCGACTAGATTGAAGGGTTGACGATACGGAGTAGAGGCGGACATATGCAGACCTTGATCCTCTCGCAGCGACGATTGTCAGCAACAGCGTCCAGGCTGGGAATTCGATATAGAAGCCTGCATACAAACATGGCTGCTCCACAACCGTCAGAAAGACAACCTGTCCCAGACAGGACATCCTTCACAGCAAAAGACAGCGTGGAGCATATCTGGAAACGCCTCGGCCTCCCCGCCGAGACGCTGGAGGCTCTGGACCTAAGTGGCAGCGGGCCGGGCCTCCCATCGTCCTTCAAGATAGCAGACCTCGCGCAAGCATCCATCGGTCTCTCCGCCCTCCTCGCGGCGCAGATCCACGCGCTCCGCAATGCCTCCCCAGTCCCCGCGGTGACCGTGCCCCGCCAGCACGCCGTCATCGAATTCAAGTCCGAGAGACTGTACACGCTCGCCGGCGAACCCGCCCCGAACCTCTGGGGCCCCATCAGCGGCCTCCACAAGACCTCCGACGGCCACGTCCGGGTCCACGACGGCTTCCCCAACCACAGCAACGGCGCAAAGACGCTGCTGGGCTGCTCACCGGACGCCGACCGCGCCACAGTCAGCGCCGCCATCGCCCCCTGGCGCGCCGTGGACCTCGAAACCGCCGCCTTCGACTCCGGCTGCGTCATCTCCGCCCTGCGAAGCTACGCCCAGTGGGACGCCACCCCGCAAGCCCGCGCCGTCGCCGACTTCCCCATCCTCCTCCGCCGCATCGGCGACGCCCCACGCGGCCTCCCGCCCGCCATGCGCGGCCCAGCCGCAGACAAGTGCCTCCGCGGGCTGCGCGTGCTCGAGCTCTCCCGCGTTATCGCAACCCCGCTATCAGGGAAGACGCTGGCCGCGCACGGCGCAGACGTCCTCTGGGTGACCGGCCCCCAGCTGCCGGACCTCCCCTCCATCGACCGGGAGTTCGGCCGCGGCAAGCGGACCATCCAGATCGACCTGTCCGCGGCGCACGGGCAAGGGGCCGCGGAGCTGTCGCGGCTCCTCGAGGACGCGCACGTGTTCGTGCAGGGGTTCCGCCCGGGGAGTCTGGCGGGGCGGGGGTTCTCGGCGGGGCTGCTGGCGCGGCGCTTTGCGCACCGGGGCATCATC
>NW_020798298.1:0-41652 GCF_002237265.1 Aspergillus thermomutatus
TGGTAGATGGTAGAGTGGTATAGTGGTAGATGGTTACTATACCAACATACCCTTTATGTCATATACCAATATACCATATCACGTGAGAGGCTGGAATTGACCTATCAGCCGTCATCACGAATGTATCTAATCACCTTTGTTCGTGGTTATGTCACCCGCATGTTCCTTAGAGTGATTGGATGTCCGCATTCCGTAATTCTGCCTGTCTCATCCGCCTTAGGCTAGTGCGGCTGTGTTGGTGCCGTAACAGAGTTACAGGATACAATCCACTGGGATGGGAAAAAGAGCTCATTATATTGGGAGTAATTTCATCAGGTTGCAGATGAAAAAACTGGCCAGCCTAAGGTTATATATAGACACTGCTGCAATGTTCTTGTTCACCTAGGTCATCACTAAGCAGGGTTATCTCCAATGAAAGCGCACCTTAAAGGAGCTGCCTGTCAGCATACTGTGCCTAAACAGCAGAAGGGTATAGACCAGCTTATCCAAGACTCAGTTAGTATAAGGCCCTGGTATAGTTTATCAAGTATGCTCACATTACCCTTATTTAGCCTTAGCATTCTCCTCAAAGGCTATATAGTCAAGAGCTTTTCATAGAGAAGCTACTTAATATGGTTGCTGTTGGGCGTCTTCCCTTTTAATTTAGTGAGTGTCGCGAGCTTGATGAGTTTATTGATATTATACGACTTGCACTATTAAAGCTAAAACTCCCCTCTAGCAGGACCCTTCAACAATATCTAGAGAAAAATATTAAAGAAAAACAAGCAACTCTACTCCAGAAGCTTCCACTAAATAAGAAGCTTTTAATTACACTTGACTGCTGGATATCACCTTTTAACTAGGCATTCATAGCAATCACTAGCTACTTTATTGACCAAGAATGGAACTATTATGAGATTCTTCTTAGGTTTAAACCTCTTTATAGTACGCATAATGGAAGCAATCTAAGCTCAGTTATCTTAGAAGTCCTCTAAGAGCATAAGATCACTAACTACATATTATTAATTACTACTAATAATGCATCAAACAACAATACTATGATAGTGAGATTGCAGGAGTTAATCCAGTCATAGGATCTTGGTAGTAATGCTATAATTATCTGAATCCCATGCATCGCCCATGTTATTCAGCTTAGTTTAAATCAACTGCTTAGAAAGATGAAAGTGAACCCAGTCAATAATTCTATAGAAAGGGAATAGTCCAATCAAAGTATGCAATCTCTCCAGAAAAAGAGTGATTTAAGTGGAATTATGGATACACTAAATAAGGTATGATACTATTATATAAAACTCTTATTTTACTAATAATAAGAAAGGTTCAAAGACTTACTACCTTTATCAATGCAAGTCCAGGAGGCATTTCTGAGTCTTCAAACTACAGAGCCAAAGCTTATTCCCTGCCAGGATGTCCGTACTCACTGGAATTCCACCTACTTGATGCTTCGCCGAGCTAAGCAACTACAGTCTGTCTTTGATGAATACTGTACAATGCATCAATATCTCTAGTTTAAGCTTAATAAGGAAGAATGGCGCCAAATTAAGTATCTGCTCTGGATTACCCAACCTTTCTTTGATTACACCACTGCGCTCTCTACAACGAAGGAGGTCACCATTCATCTTATCCTTGGTATCTATAACAATCTCTTTGACTATCTTGAGAAGTTCATACGCTAACTTTAATGCAAAAGGGTTTCTTAGAAAAAGACAATGCTCCATGCACTCGAAGCAGCAAAGGCCAAGCTCTTATTCTATTATGAAGAGACTGATAAGATGCATAGTGATATCTTTGTAATTAGCATAATTATTACCCCTTTAAATAAGCTTCAATTCTTTTCCACAAGAGAGTGGGAGGGTGGCTGGCGTGAACGGTATTATAAGAGTCTTATCAACTATCTTGAGCAGTACACCAAGCAGCTTGCTAATCTACCAACACCATCAAGCACTCAATTATCATCTGGAAACCTATCTCAGATTGAAATGCTAGTTTCAAGCAGGGCCTTACAGCAGGGAATCAGATCTCACTGCTCTTGATTAAACAGGGATAATGACGAGCTTACAAAATATCTTGAGAGTGGTTAGTAGTGATTAATAACTCCATGACTTATTACTGATGTTAGATAACAGGCACAGTTAATATATCACCAAGGGCCTTCTGGAAAGAGCATGAGCACGAGTTCCCAGCACTATCTAGACTTGCTCAGGATGTTCTTGCCATCCCAGCTAGTAGGGCTGGTGTCAAACGTCTTTTTAACTCTGCTCATGATATCTGTCACTATTGCTGCGGCCATCTTAAATCTTGCACAATCAAAGACTTAATGATGTGGATGTGTACATTAAAGTTTAAGCTTGAATAAGAGTAGCTAGAACTAATGGAAGAGTATCTTCCAGCTAGTGAGGTTGCTGCTATAGAGGAGGAAAGAGCTCCTCTTCAGCTACAGGCGGATTTTGAGCCTGTTAGTAATGATAAAGAAGATGATGCTAGTGATATTCAGACTGAAACACAAGATCAACTGAGTAAGCAACAATGTACAGGAACTAGGGAAGGGGGCCAAAGAGAAGGACAGTTAGTAGAGCAGTGTCATGAGTTAGATGACAAGACTAAACATCCCTTACCCCAGAATGACATACTGACGCGCGGATCTAAGAGATCTCAGAAGGCTCCAAGAGGGTTTGAGGATTATGAAATTATCAAACCATAGTTATATAGCCTAATAGAAGACTTTCAAGTAGTATCTCCTTTTCTGCAATTTGTCCTATAGTCTATACTACGACTCTATACCTTAATACTTAGATTCTGAAAGGTGACTTTTCTATACACCCCTAGAATGATAAATTACAAATAAAACATGCATAAATTATGTAGTAATAGATTTAGCCATGTTTATATTGTTTGCCTATCCGTAAAATATCCAAATCCACACTGTGGATATCATTTACTATCCATATCATATTGTTGCGGATATGTAGATATTAGATTACATCCATATCCACGGATATGCGGATTTGGATATGCGGATTTGGATACATCATGGATGTTGCCGCAGCCTATGCCCAGCTTCCATATATAAACCTTTACTGGCTCAAATGTTGCTCTAACAGCAAGTACCTGCTAGGCGGCATGAGCATATTGCGGGCCTTGCTCGCAACACTAACATTATATTGCCTTAACACATCAGCTTAGTTATTAAGAGGATACAGTAATGATTGGTTCTAAAGCATGGCAGCTTATCAGTCAGCATCACTTAACTTTTAAGGCACACTAAGCCAAAACCAGCATTATCCAAGCTGTGAGAACAGCTGTATAAGTCAATTGACTGGCTGCCAGGCCAGTGATGCAATATCAGCATTCATAGCTGCGCATCATAAACAGAACGTAGAATATGAGTCACCTAACCCTTGTACCATTACCAGCCTTCGAAAGCTGCGATGTGAGGTACAATATTAGTAGCTCAGTGCGACTGGTGTATCACTTGACCATTGCCGCCTGGACCTCTGTCTATCAGGAGGTTGAACAGGAGTTAAACAGGAGTTAAACAGGAGTTAAACAGGAGTTAAACAGGAGTTAAACAGGAGGCTGCACATGATTAAGAGCAAAACCTTGGATAACTTGGCAACTGCTGTATGATAATAGTGGGCATTTCTCACAGTTGCAGAGCAGAGTTACCCAGTGTTGCACATGAAATGTGTTTCCACCTTGGAATGGTTCTATGAACTGGCTGTCATCCCAGCTCAAATCAAGGCAGGTACTGTAATAAAGCTGCTTCCCCTTCCGGCTGAATGACAGTCGCCACAGTAATCTAGAATAAACCTTAAAACTTTAATAAACTTGCCGAATGCCGAAGATGGACCAAGAATCTGTGTTTGTTAAACCAAGCCACGGACAGTTTCACCTCCAGTTACTAAGTTCGGGCACTATTTGTGATTCTCTTAGCTGTTTTCATTGACTGCAGCGCGAAATCTATGACCACAATACATGTCATCTAGACCTTGACACCTTATTTAACTAGAGCCAGTGCAAACCTTGGTCGCATCTTGGAGTTTCATATCAATAAGATCGCTACGCAAGGTAAAAGTATCTGAAATACTTTCAATCACCCTAAAGATGCACTACAAGGCTCTAGTTTCGATTTTGACACTTGCAGGCATAATGCCAAGCATGACATCTGCCAGTATCTTGCACAAAAGATATTGTGCAGCTGGTAATAGACAGTTCTGCTGCGCCGTGGAGGAGGTTCCAGATAGGGAAATTCTGCCTAACCTCTATCTTTTTGTGTATGGGCTTGGTTGTCGTAAGTCATACATTAATCAGGGTGCTATTATAGTCTGGCCAAAGACTTATATTATGTCTCTAGGGGAGATCTCTGGCTCTGATAATTGCGATTCAGGCTCATTTCAGCCTCATGGCATATGCTGTGCTGATGCTAATACTGTAGTAAGTTTGCTCTGCCCTGTCTCTATTCTCACACTTGCATCTTTCAGGAAGTTGACCACAGATGCCACTGAACAGACCGGCCCTTTCGGTAGTGTTTTCTGCTTCACAAACCATGCTTGATGGACAGACTGGGCTAGGCTGCGGCAACGGCGGAAACATGCGGATAGTCTCTGATGGGACTTAAACTTTTACAAGCAAATCTAATTTTGAAGTCAAGCTAAGAGTTGATGCTGTATTAGCAAATCTAGAGCTATATAATATAGTTTAAGTAAGTAAGGTAAGGTTTTAGACTTAATAGGCTAATAATTCTATAGTAATATAATAATTATCAGCCTATCCCTACTAATAATATCCTGACTTTATAATAATAATAATAAATTAATAAAATTAGATAAAATTAAAAGGGTTAAAATTTTAGAATCCTTAAGGACCCTGCTATTACTGGAACATAATTAAATTTATTATACTATGTAGGTGTTAACATTTACCATCATTTCACCCTATAGCATTCTCCACACTTATTTCTTTAGGGCAAAAAAAAAAAGCATCTGGGATTCGCATGTGGCAGCCCACCATACTAACCACTGGCGTGTGGCTTATCTCCGGCCAGTAGTCAGGCGGGTGTCGCCAGGGTGAGAATACATTTAAGTGTATAACTGCTACATACTTTCTCCTGGAGCTAAGGAATCCGAATAGCCCTCTTGTCTGATCGGCCCTGAGGGTTTCCTTGTCGCTATCTTAAGATGCATGATCGGTGTCATAACTGCGGTAACGTCGCGTCTTCTCAAGTGGCCCTTTCCCACCTAAGCATAATTCCCCTATCTTGCCATCAGATGCATTCCCCATCCATCCGGGAGTCTCATCAAGAATCTCGATGCGCTGAACATGTCGCGCGGCCAGCAGAGGAACCTTTTCTGATATACAGGCCCCGATCCGCAGCATCGCAAAGGAGTCGAGGGTCCCAGTCCATCGAGGAATCCACGCGCTATAGAGGGACAATGCCAGAAGACATGCCAAGTCAAGACCTAATAATACTGTGACGAAGATAATTCCTACACGGGAGATGTGCGGGATTTGTACATCGGCACCCATATCATATGATATGCTGATACTCTGCTCATGGTAGTTATTCGTCATGAACATGTCATTGGCTAGAAACGCCGCCGAGGCAAAGGCGTTCTGTACTCGTTCCGAAGTTGGCCCATAGGTAGGATCCCCAGAGAAAAGGAAAAAGTACTTTGCAACAATTGCATGCATCACATCGTTGTTATATTCACGATCACCAGTAGCACTGCCCGTTAGACAGGGGTTACCGGGGGACACCTTAAAGGAGGAGTGGGGGTCGTCAAGAAGTGGAATAAAGGGGATGATGCCAATACAACCATCGTATTTGATGCCAGAGTTGGCATATGCCGCTAAGGCTGTGTGTTGCACATCGGCGAAAGACCCTTCGCCAAACAGTGCCATGGCGATGTAAAGAAGTGGACCTTTATTACCGGCATTGATCACATTCAAGGTAGCGTTGAGCGTAGTCCAGGCTGTATTGTTGTCTAGATCCCGAGGGGTCAAATTTCGCGGGCTCTTGTCAAACGGACTTTCTTCGATGAACGGCCCAGGGATTTGGCCATTTGCGTAGTTGGGAAGCTCGAAGTAGCCCGTCGTGGTGTGGAGTGTCAGCTTCCTCCAATATGTTCCTGCTCTGGGCACGTAATCAAGCATCCCCCCGCCTCCCGAAAAGTTCATCTTGAAATACAACTCTTCGCTTAAATCTTGTCAAGACAATTGGTTTTTCCACGGCAATTGTGACATGTTTCCCGGCATACATATTTCAACGCTGTATTGAAATGGAGCCTCATCGTCCTGTCCATATTCGTAGCGGAGATAGAAGGCGTCAGACAATGAGTTGCAGTCTTCGGGAAGTATGGCAGCTGAATTGTTCTCCCATATGGCCGTCGAGTTGACGCGAGGGGCGAACTGTCGTAGTAAACCAGTGTTGGTACTGGTGGGGAGCTCGGCCCAGAATGGATCAGTTATAGTGGATATATTGGCGAGGGTGTTTTGGGATTTTGTCTGCAATGCCAAATAAGTCTGGTAGCTCTGATCATCAAGGGAGACTGTGCCATTGCTTGAGGACCAGAGTCTCGGCTGAACCACAGTATTGACCGTCGATGCCAGAGTGGCTCTGAGCTTGGTTGCATCCAGCCCAATGTCAGGTCCGCGGTCCGGGAAAAGATCAGTGAAGTCTGTGATTTGGGTGAGGCTGACAGGGTACCCGAGACGCTTGATCGTCTTGAACGAGAGAAAGATCTGCTGTACCGGAGATATGGCAGCGCCTGTAAAGAAAAGACAAGAAGGTGAGCAGGTAGATCAGGTGCAGAAAAATAAGACAATGGACTCACCTAGGAGATGCAGAAACAGGGCAAAGAGTAGTAGCGAGGACCCGTACTTATTCCAACCCCCAAAGACGAGATTTTTCAAGAGCACAAGGTCGGTCCACCCCTTGTCCGCCAGGGCCATGCTTTGCCTGAGGGTCGGGCGCTTGTCCCCTCGCTTCTGCTGGATATACACCACGGCTGCCTGCGAGCACACGGCGGAAGTCAAGGGGATGGTGAGCACAGACACCAAGGACTGGACAATTCTCGCCGCCCTCAGATACCGCTCGCTCTTAGCAAATAATGCGTCAAGGTACTCGGGCACAGTGGTGGCGCCAAGATGAGGGCCACTGAGAATGCGGTTGAGCTCGCCGTGTCCATAGCCATTTGCACCGATGGGGTGATAAGTGAGGATGCAGATTATGACCCAAGCATATAATGCTGCGGCTCCGTACAGCAGAGTCAAGAACACAATGTATACAGAATGTTTCAGGGGGACAGATGGTCTCGGTGGTTTGGGCTTGTCGTCGTTCCCGGCGCCTTGCTTGTTGGAAGAGCCATTGTCTACTGAATAACGCTCGGGACCCGGCGTGGAGGTAGCCGAGTTCATAGCCGGAGTCTCAATCAAGCTCTTCCTAAGCTGGTCATCTTGATCATCATGCATCTTTTCTGTCGATTTTCAAGATCAGTGAGCAGACTGGTTCATGTTTATTTCCTTCGGGAGGGGAAGTAGCAGGAAGTAGTAGGAAGCTGCTCGCAAGCACATGAAGTACAGCCAGGAAAAATTCAACATGACCCAACAACAGAGTCTACGCGGGGAAGCATGGGCATTTAAACACTGCCTTGTTGCCTGTTGTGGCGCAGCTGTGATGATCACAGAGACAGCCTTACATTCTATCTATAAAATTAAAGCGGGGGATCTAGACGGATTCATGTGAACACTATTATTGGCTAGCTGTTGGTAGATCACTAGCCTGGTGGAGGCCGTCTTACATTAGAGCGTCAATTCCATTCCCTATTTAGGTAAGAACTGCGGAATGGAGGCTCCTGACCCTGCACTAAGGCGTGGGGGCCGTTTCACAGAAGATCTGGTACTCCCAGGCCTAAGAAAGGAAGAGGGTCAAAATTATGGAAGTGGAGAGACTCAGTGAGCGTACTTATTCTTAACGCAGTGCTAATTAATTCTGACCCTGCCTCTCAGCCTCGTCCCCTTCGCTTGATTGCCCCCTTCTTAACCCCATCCTTCTTGGTCCTTTGCGTTCCTCAGGTCTTCTGCGGTATATCTGTGTACCATGTCTTCCTGTTTATCATCGTTCAAAGCGCCATGAGGCATCTATTCGCGATTCTCCTCACTATCCCTCAACTTTTCTCTTCCTCCCGGGCAGCAACCTGCTACAGGCCAAATGGAGACACCGCTACCCACAATGACTCCAAACTATGCAACGGTATAGAGGGCGCAGTAAGCATGTGCTGCAACGAGTCCGACGACTGTCTACAAAACGGTCTTTGCAAAGTACCAGGAAGCGGAACCTCCCATAAGATTCAACTTTCAAGGCAGCATGGAATATTGAATTGTCTTTTGTTTGTGCATCGCTTATAATAACCAATACGTCGGCTTTCAACGCACAATGATTATGGCCCGGGCTTGACAAGTCTACCTATCACAGCTCATTCGTAAGATACATACGGTAGCATTGGATGCGAATACTCAGCTTAAGAGAGAATAAGAAGAAGAAAGAAAAAGAGGGAGGAAAGAGAGGGAATCTACGTACAGCTTGAGCGCGAGACCACCTTGGTGTTGTTGGTTGTACAAAGCAAACGGAATATCCCCCAACAGAATCAAGATGGAATCACTTCAAGATGGCCGTCAGCAGTCTGGTGCATGTGAGCAACCTCGGAGAGGGCTCTCAAACTCCCCTCAACTTTTCAGCAACCATCTCACGCAAAGAGGCCAACGTAGGGGCATTGATAATGTCAAAAGTGGATACATCCACTGACAGCTGCGTATTCAGCCAAAGGCGTAGTTGGATTTTGGACAGAGAATCCAATCCATAGCTGGAGAGCAACCTTTCTGGGTCGATTGGCCTCGTCAACCGCAACATGTTGCTCAGCTGCTCACTGAGAAGATCACTGTATTCACCGGGCACGCATGTTTTCTTCAGATTATTCTGCATGCTTTGAGTGAGTTTGGCGATGTTGCTTGCTATGACCCCATTTTCAGATGCGCCAAGGCCGGGTTTACTCTTGCGAACCTGCCAGTCCTTACTCGCCACACACTCGTACGAGTGTTTGGCCGTGTGACTCCAGCAGTAATTAGGGAGATCCACAATGACCGAAGGAGCCTCTTCGCTGAGTCGGGGATAGGCCCCTTGCATCTGAATGGGATATCCGGACAGATAAAGGCTGCCCAATAGGTGTAACATGTTGCGAGCCGACATGTCGCCCCTACGAAGAGCCGATAGATACTGTATGTCAGCCTCCTTCAGGGGCCCATCTTCCTGGCCGAGACTGTGCTTTAGTTGCGTGACTGGACCTCTCAATGTGTCACTTGGTCCAATCTCAACAAGGACATCGGGGCGTTGATCATGAAGGAGTATCTCTTCCATTGCGTGACGGAATAAAACTGGTGACTCCATGTTGGCTCTCCAATATGTGCCTTTGCAAGCCGGGCCCTCCAATCTCCTGCCAGTGACGGTCGACAGCATTGTGACATCTCCGCTGCAGCCCAAATCTCTCACCAAAGGCGACTCTTGAAGGAAGAACTGCTCAAATGCCTCTGCAGTGGCCGTGATAAACTTGGAATGATAAGGGATATCAACTTGTAGCATACGGCTTGCATGCTTGCCCTGCTGTAAACATGCCTGCACCTCCTCCAAGGCGGAGAGGATGCCAGCAAGAGTAACATTGCTGGGACTATTATGACAAGCGATATGGACCTTGTCCTCCAATCCTATGAAGTATTTGGAAATGGTTTGCTGATCCAGCTCCACGGCCATCATACCCATCTTCTCCTTGAAGCTATCGCAGGCTCCCTGCGCGGCTTGGCCGCGGAAGAAAGCAATCTTGATTGCATCATCTAAGGTCAAATATCCAGCCACATAGGCAGCTGCGATCTCGCCAGAAGAGTGTCCCACAACGCAGTGAGGGCGAACTCTGTGGTTTTCCATCACAGCCAGGATAGCGAGCTGGAGGGCCGTGCTCAAGGGCTCCGAAAATTCTGGCCGGCGAAGAATTTCTGGGTCCCTTGTCTTGGTCAGTTCGTCTGTGCAATTTCAATCAGCAACCTTGGACGTCTTTCATGTTCAACTTTAAACATAGACTCACCGAGAAGGGACCAGGTCGGACAGTTCGGCAGACTTTGCAACACGTTATCCAGGTGCTTGATGCGTCTCGCAGCTTCCGGGAATGTTTTGATGAGTGCAGTCCCCATTTGGGACCATTGGCTTCCCTGTCCCGTGAAAATGAAGCCAATCCTAGGTTCCCGGGCCAAGGTCATCCCATCCACAAATCGTGCCTGGTGGAGAGTGGAACTAGTTACCACTGAATAGGCTCGATGGAAATGATGGCTCCGTCGATCAGAGAGAGTATAAGCTAAGTCCCCCAAGTCAACTCGGACATTCAGGCTGGCCAGATGCCTTAGTATCTCTTTTTTGTTGTACTGTAGTGATAAAGGCTTATGGGCAGAGATAAGCAGAACATGAGAGGTGCATGAGCTGGACTGAGAGGCGGCATGGCCCTCCTCTTCATCTTCATCCATCCACATCATCCTCGAGGTGGATAGAAACGATCGTCGATGGGGAATGGTCCCTCGTCTATCTAACAACTGCTGGGCTTCCTCAACGATGATGTGGCAATTGGTTCCACCATAGCCAAAGGAATTAATACCTGCTCGCTTGATCGATGCTCTCGGCCAGGGAATTGTGCTCTTGACGGAGCGCAGGTTCAGTTCTTGATAATTAACTTGATAGCCGTCGTTGCATTAGCCCCAGAGAACGCCTCGGGATGAAGCTCAACCTACCTTTAGAGCTCAGGGTGGGGCAGCTTGGTGTGCCTGGAATAAGGCCTTCCTCGATGGATAACGTAATTTTGATCAGACCCGATAGCCCGGACGCTGCTTCGGAATCGCCAATGCTACTTTTTATCTACGATATGTGTGAGCTCAACCATCTCAAATGATTCGCTGTGGTTGAGGACCATACCGAGCCCACGATGAGCGGATTGTTCGTGCTCCGTGTTTGGCCAAATACCGCGGAGATCCCCTTTAATTCAAACGATTCTCCAACCTAACGTACGTTAGCTGGTGATATACATTATACAGAGCACCAGGGTCAAACGCGGTACGAACCGCTGTGCCCATTCCGTGACACTCGATATAAGCGGTCGTCTCAAAATCAGTGAGTTTTGCCATCGCATATGCGGCACGGATACAGGCAGCCTGAGAATCCGGACGTGGGCACATTGGTGGAGATCTTCGTCCGTCATTGTTCGAAGCCCAGCCCCGGATGATGGCACGGATTGGATCACCTTCTCGCAGTGCGTCGTCCAACCGTTTCAGAATCACGCAACTGACACCCTCCCCTTTGTCGTACCTGGTTGCCTGTGCACCGCGGGAGAGAAATTGCCCAGTGGGCGAATAATCTTGGGCTAATTGCCCGCCTAAGGAGCATGTCAGATATGGATTTGGGGGAGAAGAAGGGAGCCTACAATCCATGAGGCGTTCGGGGCTAGTATGGGCACATCAGCGTCAAAATTCTCTGCCTTTTTCCATCGATGTTGGCCTTTTCCACGTACTTGAGAATGATATTTGCCCCGGCCACGATGGCTGCACTAATGTCATTGGATACTAAATACCGACAGGCAAGCTCTACCGCGGCTAGACTGCCGGAGCATGCGGCGTCGATGGTCGTGCTATACAGCAAGGCAGGAGGCGGTCAGTAGACCTAAATTCGAAACAAGCTGGCCGGGTTGAAGCGGATTACCTTGAGCCAGTTATGTTGAGGAAGCGACTTATTTGATTGCTCACACTCGCACGACCGACACCCGTTGCTTGGAATGGAGGACAATCTTCTGGGTTCTGTGCTTGCCTTTCCGCATGATCTTTAGATTGACTGGTCAGTGACTGTTTATATCACGGCACAACCGCGGCAGAGACGTACCACTTTCGGAGCAGCCGACGAAGCAACCCATTCGATGCCCATTAATGGCGGCCAGGGAAAGTCCAGCGTTCTCCAGACATTCATACACCACTTCAAGAAGCAGCTGTTGTTGGGGTTCCATACACATGGCCTCTTCTGCGGAGATGCCGAAGAATTCCCCGTCAAACTCAACCAAGTTCACATTCTCGAGAAAGCAGCCGCTGATAGATTGTGAACGACCCGGTTCGTCTGATGGATCGTGAGAAGTGTCATTTCTGAACCGAGAGGAAGGAACAGTATTGCTAGCCCGTCTAGCCTTCCTTAACATTTCCCACAGGGAATGAGGGGAATTACAGTCCCCAGGAAGGCGACATGCGATGCCAATGATGGCAATAGACTGCTCGAGAGGCATTTCCTGCGCTACCTGATAGTCCCCCATGGTGGTTCTGCTTTAAGATTTCTCGATCCAGAAAAAGACAATCAAGGATTACTGACAAAGAGGATATGCCCGATTAAAATGCCTGTATGTCAATATACCGACACTCCATCGATTATAAATCCACGCGATGAATGCGATTTGTGGCGGCCTATCCTGAGTATCTCCGAGACGAGGAGATCTCCGCATAATGCTGTATAGGGATCATACTTTGACACAGCATGAAGCTGAACCTGTGCCCAGCTACTTAACTGCAGGTAGATCACAATCAACTGGTTGCATTGTTATTTTGAACCCATCACCTGCGTAAATTAACTAATGACTACCAGTACTGGGCCACCAATGCAAGACGGCTCGAGCTCCTGTCCCGATTTTCAAATACAGTTAGGAGGTGCGCGGTATCTGTATTTGAATCTTTCTTTTTGATTTCTTTTTCTAAGCAATACACAGCTTTTTGATGTGTGGGGCTGCCTCGCATCTTCCCTAGCTAGTTTGCGTAACTACAGCACCGAACACATCCCCGGCGCAGCGCGTTTTCAACCTAGGTAGCTATCTTCCTCAACCAGCACCCATGCTATGCAGGCCCATACAATAAAGTAATCTTATAGGTGACATAAGGATGAGCTCTAAGTACGTACAATCGTTGAACTACTGTGACAGCTCTCAGTATGTGGGATCAGAACTTCATCTGGATTTTTAAACATTAAATTGCCCGCTCATAACCTCCTTAAAAAAGTTCATTTGCGCCATAATGACATCTGCACAGCCATCGCCGATCACTACGTCGATATGTCCCTTTCCAATGGCATTGTACAGCCGCTTGGGCTCTGGCAAAGCATTGAACAGTTCCTTCTGCCGATACGAGGGTGAGATCGTATCCAATTCAGGGATTACCACCATAGCTGGGGTAGGACTGAGATATTGCAGCAAGGGGAGTGGGTTGAAGCCGAGTACCCGCGGCCAGGTTTGGATAGTCATCTCACTCTCGTAATTGGGCGCGATGGTTTCCTTCAGTAGGGAGAGAGTCTGGAAAGCCTCAACCCCGAAATCAGGACCGAACCCGAGCGGATTTGCGCCGGTTTCAGTGACCAGCGGAATTCGGAAAGGTTCATTTCCTTTGAGCTGAGCCTCACGATCTCTGATGCACCGGCGTAGAAACTTGTGCACCTTGGCGGAGTCATACGTCTCTGTGAGGAAGGGCGACACGACGATGACCAGTCTAAATCGTCGGTCGATTGCAGCGGCCTTGAGACAGACCAGACCACTAATGGAAGTCCCCCAAAGTCCAATTTGAGAGGAATCGACAATTGGCAGGCTGGCAAGAAAACTCAGGGCATCTGAGCAGTCCTCGCACTGCTTTTCAGGATCCACATCGTTCCGCGGGAGTCCCTCGCTGTCGCCATAGTTGCGATGGTCGTAGATCAGAGCGGTAATTCCGTTGCGTTGGAAGATCTCCGCGATTTCCGGTACCGCGATCTCCTTGACAAGATTGAACTGATTCTGCAGTTAGTTCCTAGTAGTGGACCTGAGGAAAGGAGGTTGCTTCAAGCACCACGCACTGAAGAGGTTATAACAATAGCTGGACCACGGTTGGCAGCGGGATAAAGACGGCCACGGAGGGTGAGTCCATCTAGACTTTTGAACTCGACTTCTTGATATTTGAACATTTAGGTGCTGTGTTTATGGTTAATAAAGTGATGATTTGGCTGTTGATGTTATACCTTGCATGCCTCATCAGTGTTTATATATACGCATTCAGCACAAAGTTCCCAGAGTAACAGAGCAGTGACCCAATACATTTTTTCAGGCTACTTAACACCAAAAGGTGTATGATTATCACATGAAAGTACTGAACAAATCACTCAGCCTGGTCCAGTCCAATAACCAGGCCTCTTGATATTTGTTCTTTTGGTATTCAATCATTACCTTTCCTGATCTGTCTTGTGTATTTGTATTACATGATCCGAGTTATATGATAGATTCTCAGAGAAAAACATTCTTATTATTTGCTAGTCTGCAGCAAACAAGTTAATATGATGATTCACTTAGATGCATAGTTCTCCAAAAGGTTAAAGATCTACTACTAGTACTTACAACTACATCCAATATCCAGACAGTGTATTGTGTGACATACTTCTGCAGACGCCTATTTCTCATGCATTTGACTTGACTTCATCTATGCGGGGACCTAGTTCGCATCACTAGGCGATCCTCCTGCACACTTGGACCAGGCTACGGCGCGTGACACTTTGTACTACGTAGCACTAAGACAGCAGGCAGGTTGTCATCTCAACTGCTTAACTGGCCCACTGGGTAACTATTCCAACCACTTGGCGACATGACGTGCTTTTCAGCTGAGGCCACATCCGTGCATTGCTCTTTGACTGACTTTCTAATCATTGTCTTTACTTTCCTCTCCTGGGTAAGCTGCGTTGTTTCCGTATGGCCTTTTTTTCATTTCCATTTTCTTTTTGGTTTTCCTTCTCTCTCTCTTTTTATTTTATTTTATTTTTTTTTTCTGTTTCTGTTTCTTTCCCTCTACCTCTATCTTCATCTTTATCCTGTCAAAAAAAAGATCGAGTCTGGGTGTGCAGTCATGCATCAGTCAAAATGCAAATTAGCAACCGGCCAATTGTCAACAAGAAGCTCATGTAAATGATGCCAAACAGGCAATTCGAAGGATGATAAGTACCCTTTTGTCCTAATTTTATCATCATTCAGGCTAAGTCTACAGAAATCGTCAAAGCGATCCCACACGTTCAGAAAGCAAAGTTAATCAACGTAATTTGCATAGACCATCTCTTTATGTCAATACACTATCTCAGGGTGCAACTGTCTGCTGTATTGTGTTGAAATTAAACTACTCGCTGAACCTTTCCGACTCTCATTCGGATTCTGTCCCCTTCTCCCCTTTATCCAGGAAAGACCTTCACTCGTCTTGTCTGTATATTCTGCATCTGCGACTTCTTGCAAGCACGAATCTCCTCAGGCTTTGCTCCAAAGCACACTATTATATTTTCATTGGGCCATTTAGCAAGATGGATCTCTTTGCGTTTCTCCTTGTGAGTTTCGCGATAACAGTTCTGCGCCTGTTCTATGAGCATTACCGTGATCGAAAACTGCCTCCAGGGCCTCCCCGACTTCCATTCGTCGGCAACCTTCTCCAGATGCCTTTGAAGCGCCAGTGGTTGAAATTCGACGAATGGAGTCGCAAATACGGTCCCATCTTCTCCCTCAACCTGGCTGGGTCTGTGTATGTCGTTATTTCCGATCCTCAGATTGCGTGCAGAGTCCTGGAAAAGCGCTCGGCCAGCGACCGGCCGCGCATGGTAATGTTTCAAGATCATGTGGGAAAGGGGATGTACAATGCCTACGGAATGTACCATGAGGGCTACCGACTTCATCAGCGCATGCAAGGCCCTGTGATGAGCCGTCGGGCCGCGCAGACATATTCTTCCGTGCAGGACCTCGAGACAAAGCACACCCTGTATGAAATGTTGTCCTCCAACGACTATAAGAAGCTGTATACGCGGTTCAACGCCAGCGTCATCTTTTCGCTAGTCTATGGGAAGCGCATTATCACAGGCGAGGAAACTGAACTGCAGGAGTGGCTGCAGAGACATCACAATTTCACCATGGTGACCGCCTCCCCGTGGCTGGTGGACTTTTTCCCCGTCTTGGACCACATTGTTCCCAGATTCCTCGCTCCTTGGAAGAAGATCGGAGACGAGATAGCCTCGTTTGAATCCCGCGTATTACTCAAGCACATGAAGATGGGTCTCCAAAGTTCCTCCTGGAACTGGGCCAAGGAATTTACCGCCTCCCCTGAAGGTCGGCAAGTCAGTCCACTCCAGATCGCCTACGATCTAGGTCTATTAATCGATGCCGGGCTCGAAACCACCTCTACCATCATGGAAGTATTCACCCTGGCGGCGATCGTTGCCCCCGAAGCCATGCGCAAAGCCCAGGAAGAACTGGATCGTGTCGTTGGCCCTGACCGGCTGCCATCGCTCGGGGACTGTGAGAGATTACCCTACATGTCAGCCGTGGTCGACGAAACCCAACGTTGGCGCCTCATCAGTCCCCTCATGTTCCCGCATGGAATGATGGAAGAAGACACTTGCTTGGGATATACAATCCCCAAGGGAGCAACCGTTTTCGCCCTCGGGTATACCATGTCACTAGATGAGAGCAGGTTCGACAAACCCCTGGAGTTTCGCCCGGAGAGATGGCTGGAGAAGGTTGAGAACGGTGGGTTCAAAAGTTTCTTTGGATACGGGCGCCGGGGTTGCCCTGGTAGAGACATTGGGAAAAACTCATTATTCTTAATGTTCTCGCGCATCCTATGGGCCTACAATGTTAAAAATGGCGACTCCAAGGCTCCTGATGACCGAGCCTCTTCGTCGGCGTTGATCTCCGTTCCGCAGCAATTCAAGGTCATCTTCGAGCCTCGGAGCACTCATCACCGTATGATGATCGAAAGGGAATGGATCAATGCCGAGAAGGATATCGACTTGTTGATGCGGGAAATCAAGGAGCGTCAGATGAAGCTAGGAATGGATCGTGGAGGGTAGCAGCCATTGACATCTGACGGTGAAATTTGCGGTAACTTAGATTTCTCATGCTTGAATAAGATGGTCTCAGGTCGCCCTTCATTCCCATTGTTGTGAGCTGTCTGTGGTATCCCACTCTTCCCATACAGGAAGAGAAATTTGAATAAAGTAGCGCCATCGTTTCGACACTACAGCAGAGAATTGGAAATTTCCCATTTTAGAGAGATTATTGTTACGGTTCATTTCAGCCACGACAACCCGTATTGTGAATGTGTGGCAGCAAGTGGCACTCTCGCTAATCATTTTTTATTCCAGGCTCATTTGTCAGTTCACCATACGCAAAAATAGATACATGATATAATACTTGCTTCTTCTGTGTATGGCCAAAATCAGTAGTCATTTACACAACATCATCATAGTGCTATGGTCAAAATCTGCATATGTGGTATAAAGTGACACACCACCCTACCCTGCATGCAGTAGCGGTGGTGGGCAAGGTCGAGATCGGCTGACGCAAATATCAGACTCGATGCAAGGTGTTGTCGCACTATCACAGCATAGACAACCACGCCTGCAATTGCAATCATTGCGATTTGGATTCAGCTCATACCAAATTCTGCATTAGCTGTGAGGAGAGACGGGCTGTTTGATTGGTGTTGACTTGTCTCTTGTTTATGGCAATGTTGATTTCGATTTTGATTCTTTGTCTAAGTAAATGACACTTGAAAATCGTGGGCGAAAGAGTGTGGGGGGAGAGTTTGCATTCTACCTCCTGGTTATGGCGAAAGCCCTATATATTATTGAATCACCCTGCTGAGGAGTTGAAATCCTGAATTCTCATGCGAACTCCTCACTTTCGTTGCTTCCAAATCCATTCCCCATATCAGCATCCGAAAATGACCATCCCGTGCTCTACAGGTCCCGATGGAGTCGCCCCTCCCAATTCATCCGGGATCAAAGTGATTGTCGTTGGTCTGGGAATCGGTGGGCTGGCAGCTGCCATCGAATGCCACCGTAAAGGTCATGCGGTGATGGCCTTTGATAAAATACCTGTGCACACAGATACGCGTGAGAGTCCCTCTGCAGCTGCAATGCCTCCTCGAAGTAATCTAATCAAGCCCAGACGGAGATCTACTAGGAATTTCGACCAATTCCGCCCGCGTAATTGCCAAGTGGGGTGAGGGTGCAATTCACGAAATCCTGTCCAGCGTGAAGAACGCATCTCCTGCGACTGAGATATGCGACACAGCAGGCCGAACCATCATGCCGGCCGATATGACGGGCTACAAGAAAGAAGACGGTTACTGGGTGCTACGATCGATGCTCGCGGCTACCCTCTATGAGCATGCGCTGAGTTTGGGCATCGACCTGCATGTCGGCATGGATGCAGCTGTGACGGATTACTGGGAGACCGATGAGGAAGCAGGAGTTATTATTAACGGAGAGCGATTTGCTGCTGACTGTGTGATTTGCTGCGATGGGATCAACAGCAATGGTAGACAGATCATTCTCCATGAAGATCCCCCTTTGAAATCTACTAAGGAATATGTTTTTCGAACATCTTTCACTACAGTGGAGTTGAAGGACGATCCAGCTGCAAGATGGATTCTGAATGGTATGGATGAATGTGATCGAGGAAAGGTGTTCAAAGGCCGCGGCCTTGAGGTTGGCTTCTCCTCTTTCGAGAATGGGCAGACCATCGTTCTGGTAGCTATATGTAACGTGCGGCCCTCCCTCCTACTTTATCCTTCATCACTCTTGTTACGATGGTGACGCCTAACTAAATCTCGGCCTTCTAGTCAGACCTTGCAATGGAGAAGCTGGGAAGACCACCTGGCAGTCTCGATGATGTGATGCAAATTATCGCCGACTGGCCAATCCAAAGGGACTTTGCTGGTTTGTTGAAGCATATTCCTCCACTAGGCGTGATCCATCATCCAATCGCCCTTCGTGACTGTTTGAAGACCTGGATCTCCGCTGGTGGGAGAACAATTGTGATTGGAGACGCTGCACACTCGTACCTGCCCATCTTTGGTCAGGGTGGTAGTCAGGCAATTGAGGATGCTGCAGTGTTGGCGATCGCACTTGAGCTGAGTGGAAAGGGTAATGTCCGTCAGGCTCTACAGGTGGCTGAACAAATAAGGCAAGTTTCCTGACTTTCAACTCTGAAACCTGTCCGTCTGACCAGTTTTCTTGTCGTAGAAAACCTCGCGCTACAAGAATCTCTGAAGCGAGCTGGGCCATGCACAATGACTGGTACAACCAGGATTGGGATGCCGTAGCCAAGGATCCAAAACTGCTAAAGAGCTCGCGCCCAGGATGGGTTCTTAGCCACGACTGTCAAGCATATGCGTACGAGGAGTACCAAAAGGTGGTTCACGCGATGGAAACCAACCAGGAATATATCCCAACTAACGTCCCAGCTGATGGCGGTCTGGGTTTGAACGAGAAAATGACTCTTACAGGAGAGATGACACAGGCTAGTGATGTAGACAGATAGGGAAGCGGCTGGCTTTTGCTATTTTTATCTCATTCTTGATTTTATGACAGGACTTAAACCAGTATGAAACAAATTCATTCAGAACACATCTGTTTTCCTAAGAATGACAGCCACTATGGCATTCTCTTTGAAATAAATCAACAGCGTATCAGGATGTGACCTCCTTAACTTTGCTTGATCGTTATTAAGCTAACACACAGTGTTGTCAATCATTTCACCACTAATGCCAGCATTCCTCCAGTATGAAGAAGCCTGTGCAGCTAAGCAATGGCTAAAACAAGTTAATATCTATCCCAAGGAACGCCATGAACATAGAGCAATCATAGATCAGCGTAGGGAATAGTCTACTATGTATTATTACAGCAGGCCTCGCACTCTACTATCTCTCATTGAAGTTGTATCTCCAAGGAACGGCGTAAGACACAAAACAGCAGTACGAATAAGACAGACACACAGGATGAAACAGTCAAAAACAGAAAGTGACACGAGATGAACTGACCTACAAAGATGCGCCAACCTTAGAGGCAAAGTCAAGATGCACTTTGATGGCTTCGGTGGAGTAGCGGTAGGTAGTTGCAGAGAAGAAATAGTTACCTGCGGATAACTCGATCACGCGTTGGGCATAAAGAGCCTGTAAGTCGGTCCATTCTAGCAACCCTCGCTCGTAGACTTCATGCATCTTCTGCTCAACCTCCCAGAGAAGGGTCAGCGCCATGGATTTGGCAGCACTCACAGAGGTCGTCATTAAAGTTCGCAGGCACTCGACGGTATTGACAATTGACGCTCCCGTTGAGACACGCTCACACTGTTCCTTATTGAAGGAAAACAGGTCATTTGTTAGAAGACAATGTCTGACCATCAGCGTCTCCAGGTCGTGCACGGCGTCGACGTCGCTTGGCGTCAGTTGGAATTCGCAGCTGTATCGGAGGCACGCGATGATCACCCTGAGTTGGAGTTTGCGAAGTCAGCCCATTCTCAAATATGAGGAATTCAACAGAAAGGGGAATAGTCACTCATTGCCGACATCCATCTCTCGAAACTGTAGGTACTCGGACAGGGTAGAGAAGGAACTCCGGAGCGAATGTTGATGTTCATTCGTAAATGCACTCCAGGCAATCATGCCTCGCAGGAGGCCAGGGCCCCAGACAGGATCAATCTCCAGCGTCTGTCGTACAAATCTCGCCCAGATGGCCCCCTTGTCAGGGTCGGTACGCAATGTCTCCTCGGCTGTGCCGTGGATGCCTATTTCTTGCTCTAGGATCGTATCGCTCTGGCAGACAAGTCAGCATCGGAATCCGGAATCTATCGTGCACTTCTGAAGGATCGCGGCTGCCTCGTTCTTACATCCTTGGAATAGGCGTATTCAATGACATCTGTAAAGATTATCAGTACAAAGGTTAGAAGATATCTTCGTTTCCGTGAACTTACCGTCGTGTAAGAACAAGAGCATCATCGCTTTAGTGACCACTCTTATCTTCTGGGGATCACAGGATGAATAGAGATTAATAGCACAGTCAATAGCCGTATTCATCACCTCGAACTGTTTATCCCTCTTCTTGATGGTTTTGGGCAAGGCCCCCTGCTGGTCGATATCCGCCCGCCGAATCTCATGCCATAGCTCGTATGCCGCTTCTTCGGCCATCTTGTCATATCTATTCTGCTTCGAACCCCTCAGGGAGGTCCTCCAGTCAACCCCCAACGCGGCAGGGCATAGGATCTCAAAATTGGGACAGCTGTTTGACTTCTCCGGACGATTCGGATCAAGGAACCCGAACTTGTCATGACTGGTCCTGACGGAGACCGCCCAGTCTACGGGACAGTTAAAATGATTGATGTAACGCATTGTGGGAGAAGAAATAAAAAGCCGAAGGATAAGGTCAATCGAGATGTCCAGACTGGAAAGCTTGTCTGTTGTCAGGCATATACATGTGGCAACTGAGTCGGTTAAGTAAGAATGAGCAGTCTCATCTTCCTATGGACCACCATGTGCTCTGGAAAAGCACCAGTGGCAAGTTATGATTGAGAATTACAAATATCCTTCATACCAGTATGCAATTGTACATGTGAGCTGAGCTCAGTAAGTATCAGCACTCCCAAGGGAACTATCTGCATTTCCCTTTTCAAGCAATAAAAACCAAGCAGACTGGAGCGATCACTCAGAATAGCATTTAGTTCTAGATTCAATAAATCGAGGAGGTGTGGGTTTGTGGAAGCCGAGCAATCACTCTGCATTCTGACCTCTTCTCGCATGAAGCCCTATTCGCGGATCACCGTGATATGCTGTTTTTGTGTAACGTCCGTGGAATCTCAGCAGAGGATGCATTAAAAAGTAGCCTCTCACCTGCAAAATTGGCTAAGCTGGGTATGGAAATAATCAGACTTTAAATTCAGCCGATGTTAGGTTTGAAACTCATTGCTTTTTCCTCTGCCCGTCAGACATTTGCAACCTGCAAGTATGGCTGGCTGAGCATTGAGGAGAAAGGCTGATGAACTCTCTCATTACTGGCGCATATCACAAATCTGTCTTGATAATTGAAAATCATGCGCGGACGACAGATGTTCTGTTGCCTCCTTCGGCGCGGTCAATTGAGAGTTGGTCTTGTAGCCTCCTTGGCCAAAGTCCATGCTGTCAAACATTGCAGCAAGACAGAAAAAACAGACCTGTCTATTTTGTTTTGAGATTAATATATCTTATTCTATTTTATTCTATTTTATTCTATTCCATTTATTATTATTATTATTATTATTTAATTGTCCTTTTGTTTGTTTTCTTTGGAGGGGGGCTATTTCCATTTTTGTCATTTCAGCATTCTGTAAACAATTTTTGCACTTTGGTACGGGCTCAGCCAGGTAGTAGTCCTACGCACGGCTTCTATAAAGCTGAAGGATGAATTGTGTCTATTAGCGAATACGTGGGAAGACTCCAAGACTTGTTTAAGTTTGCACTCCTTTTTGCCTTAAAACAATGATTGTCCTGGACTGTCCCTCATATTTGTTCCTCTTGTTGACCTTCTTAATCATCTGGAGAGCATGCAATCTTCTAGCAAGCAACAACAAGTCGAAACTTCCGCTACCTCCAGGCCCGAGGCCTTTGCCCATACTGGGGAATGCCCATCAAACTCCTATCAAGGCCCCTTGGCGGAAGTTTCAGGAATGGCACAAAATGTATGGACCCATCATCTGTCTAAAATACGGCCAAAGGACCATCTTGTCCATCGGGTCTCATAGCGTCGCCCGGGAACTGCTTGACAGGCGCAGCAAGTTGTATAGCTCCCGCCCTCGGTTAATCATTGCAAACGAATGTGTGAGTAATGGGTTCCACACAGCCATGATGCCGTACGGTCCGCAATGGCAGACTCATCGTCGAATTCAAACGGCGTTCCTCCGGGCCAACTGGGCGAAGCACTATCTACTAGTCCAGGACGGAGAGAGTCTGCATCTTTTACACGACCTTCTCACGGATAATGGGTTTGCCGCGCTGTTTCAGCGCTTTTCGTCGAGTCTAATGTGCACTATGGCGTACGGCAAGCGGCTGGAAACGCCTGATGCGCCTGAGATCACAACAATGCACACTCTCACGCACGACCTCACGAAACTCATATCTAATTTACCTCTAGTGGAGCTTTTCCCGGGATTGAACCGACTCCCGGAGTGGATGGCACCGTGGAAGCGTCGAGGAAGGCAGGCCCACCGCAAGACTGTTTCCTTCTACACTGAGCTCTTGGATAAAGGGCGCCAAAGCCCGTCCTGGAACTGGGTTCAGGAAGCGCTTGAGCAGAAAGAGGCTCAAGCACTTTCACCCGATGAGCTCTCATATGTGCTGGGGATCCTGTTTGAAGCCGGAAGTGATACGACCACGGGCGTACTGGCCGTCTTCGTTCTGGCAGCTCTGACCGCTCCAGAGGCGATGAAGACCGCCCAGGCAGAGGTCGACCGTGTAGTTGGACTGCAACGTCTTCCCACTGTTGACGATTTGGAGCAACTACCGTACATCCGCGCCGTTGCGTTGGAATGTCTACGCTGGAGGCCACTGACTCCGTTGGGATTCCCTCACTCCACCAATGAAGACGACGAATACATGGGTTATCGGATTCCCAAAGATGCCATCATCCTCCCCAACCACTGGGCGATGGACCTGGACGAGGCGATATTCGATCAGGCGACTGAGTTCCGGCCAGAGCGGTGGATTTTAAACACTAATCTGCCTCTGGCGGCGTTTGGATTCGGCCGCCGGGCATGCATCGGCCGTCACGTTGCTTTCAACTCATTGCTTATTGTGATTGCCCGCATACTTTGGGCCTTCAACATTTCTCCAGCGTACAAGATGGGCAAGAAGGTGGAGGTAGACCCATGGGATATGCAGCAGAGTGTCACCTGCCCCCCATCGCCCTTTGAGGCTGTATTCAAATCCCGCAGCCCTGAAAGTCACCAGATCATTGAACGGACTTGGGCAGCCATGGAAAAAGACTCGCACGCTATCATGGGAAGGGTCAAAGCCAGCATCAGCCCGTAGACCCGGACTTACCTGTCACGGTGCGTGACTAGACGCCTGGTTCCTGCCCGATTAAGATATATATCTGTGAGAGAGCGGTGTATGGCAAAGGTCCTACATGGTAGTCTTTTGCTATGCCTTTCTTTCTCAAAGAAAGCATGGATTTGAGGAGTTGAAAGATCGAGACAGAAAGTCCTATGCGTGTATTCTATGATCTTTAGTTTATCATAGTCCATACATCGGCAAGACAATAGTTGGCCACCCCGGAGTCGGCCCCTCAACGCTCAGGTAATAGTCGAAATTTTACACAGGCCAGTACATGTACATACTATCCATGGCCTTTCTCTTTGTTCTTAGTGAAAGGGGATCAACCGCATTCGGCTTTCTGCAGTACGAAGGAGATTGAAAATTTATCACTGTTAGATACCAGCTGATCGCCACTCCCTGGCCCACGTATAACATTTCCACTTCTGGTAATTGTGATCTAGCCGTGAATGCACTTGGTGATCTGCATATGAGCGCCGACTACTGTAGGATGTGATGAGCTCAGAGGCGACATTAAACTGCCTGAAATTTGCCAATCTGCAGGCAAGGCCTGTGTGATGAGCGCAATGCTTGCAGCAAGGGCTACCTGTATTCGTGTGCCAGGTAATTTTCTTTACAGGAGGGATTAGCAAGCAAGCTTGCCAATATGCAATCCAGGCAAACGCGTCGAGCAAAATACCTGGAGAAAGTGTGTCCACGGTCCGAACCGGCCTATGCGGCGAATTTTCGTCCCTTTTGGAAGACATCATTTATATCATTTATATGATTGATTAACAAACAACAAAGCCCACGCCGCACACCTGACAACCGTCAAGTCTTCAGAGTTATATACCAAAATTGAGGCAAATAGGCAATTTTATCCCCGCATACAACACAGAGCACAGCCAGAATGCCTGGAGTTGAAGCAATCGCACTTCCAGAGGGCTGGCAGAGATCCACCCCTTCTGATCAACAAATGTCAAACTGGAATAAGACGCCCATTGCATCGGTTAATCTGTGTATACATGAACTCATCCTCCAACGCTGCCAGCAGCATCCGGAGAAAATCGCGGTCTCTGCTTGGGATGGGGAGTTCACCTACGAACAGCTCGACCGCCACTCTGCTGCGTTGGCCCACCTCCTTCATGAGTACGCGATTGGGCCTGAGACATTCATTCCTATCTGCTTTGAGAAGTCTCGCTGGACGGTGGTGGCCATTCTGGGGATCCTCCGAGCGGGAGCGGCTTTTGTGCTTCTCGACCCATCCTACCCAGTTCAGCGCCTCGGAGAGATCTTCCGTGAGGTTGCTGCCCCATTGCTTGTTGCTACTATTTCCTGTGCCAAGGCAGCATCTGAGCTATCCTCGAAGGTGATCATCATTGACGGCGACAGTTGGATACCATCAGGTGAAGGAATAGAGCCGCCATTGGGCCACCGATCTCCCGTCAAGCCTAGCAATGCCGCCTATGCTGTCTTCACCTCTGGAACGACTGGCAAGCCGAAGGGGGTGGTAATTGAGCATGCTGCGTTTGCCACCATGGCCATCGCGCAGATTGAGCTAATTCCTTTCACGACACAAACCCGCCTCCTGCAGTTTTCCTCGTACGCCTTCGACGTCAGTATCTCTGACCAGCTCTTGAGCCTGATGGCCGGGGCGTGTATTTGCGTGCCGTCCGAGATAGATCGCCAGGAAAACCTACGGGGTTTTATCAACCAGCATCAGGTGAATTGTGCTTTTGTCACTTCCTCCGTGGCTCGGCTACTTTCACCAGACGCGGTTCCTTCACTGCAGCTGCTGGGCCTGGGGGGAGAGAAAGTGGCCCGGTCCGACATTGAAACCTGGTCGCCGTATGTTCGGCTGCTGGGTGAGTACGGCCCGGCCGAATGTTCGGTTACTTGCGCGGTTAATCTCGATTTAGCAAGGTCAATTGACGCGCCCGGTAATATTGGATTCCCTTTGGCAGCGAGATTCTGGGTTATAGATCCAGAAAATGCGGAGGTTCTGATGCCTGTAGGGTCACCCGGGGAGTTGGCCATTGAAGGGCCGACACTGGCCCGTGGGTATCTCAATGATCCTGACAGAACGGCTGCCGCGTTCGTCAGCCCAGATTGGTTGTCGTCCCTACGACGAGGAGAGAGGTCTCGCGTTTATCGGACCGGCGATTTAGTTCAGTACGAGCGCGACGGCTCGCTTATCTTTCTGGGCCGCAAAGACGCACAGGTCAAAATTAACGGTCAGCGGGTTGAGCTGGAGGATATCGAGCATCACCTGCGAAAGTGCTTCCCAGGTGCTCTGGATATCATCGCTGAGGTCGTCTTCTTTGGTGCTGGGGAGTCTTCTAGGCTGGTTGCATTCGTCAAGGAGACCATAGAAGGCGAGGAGAATCAATCTCATATCTCTGACAACACCCTCCTTCGACCCCCGACAAAGAACTTCCAGAATCGCATTGTAGAGTCCGAAGCAGCTCTGCTACGACAGCTTCCCCGGTACATGGTTCCCAGCCTCTTCTTCCCTGTGGATCATATCCCCATCACGACATCGGGAAAGGCAAACCGCCGGGCATTGCAGGAAATGGTGATGCAGCTCCCCTCAGAGCGATTAGCCGCTTATCGCGGGGACGAAGACGGGTTCAGCCCACCCAGAAACGTAATGGAAGAGACGCTGCGCAGACTGTGGACAAAGACCCTTCGAACTTCGTTTTCCACTGTCGGGCGCCACTCCAACTGGTGGCGCCTAGGGGGCGACTCCTTGCGGGCCATCCGGTTGGTCGGAGAGCTACAGATGGAAGGGCTCTTTATCACTGTGCGGGAGATCTTCCAGCATCCAGTGCTTGCGGACATGGCGGCGGTGATCAAGAGGGAGACCGCATCCTCCAGTGCGGTTACGAACCCAGGGCCATTTGAACTTCTGGGTAAGGACGAAACGACTCGGATGAGACGTATGCTGGCTTTGAGCAATGACTGTGGCCTCACCTTTGACGAGATCGAGGACATCTACCCCTGCTCTGGCCCGCAAGCACTGATCGTCCAAATGTGCCTTCAAAATATGGGCAATTTCACACTCCTATTTGAAGGTGAACTGCACCCGGACCTCGATCGAGGCCGTTTTATCAGTGCGTGGCACAAGGTAGTGCAGGCTAATCCCATGCTACGGACGCGATTGGTACCCATGGGCAGCAGTAGCACGGATGGGGACTTCCTTCAAGTTGTACTCAAGCAAGCAAGCGTCCCTGTAGAGAGCCTTGACAGCAGAAACGGTGATTATGACGGCACATTTGACATCTGGGGCTTCAACCACCCATTAATACGACTAGCGACGCTGCAGGATCGGTTTCTCGTCATGATCCACCATGTGGCATACGACCTTTTCTCCTTCGCTCAGCTGTTTGCTCTGCTGAGAGAGGCATATGAGGGGCGTGACCTGCCATATCGTCCCTATAGCCCGTTTGTGCGATGGGAACGGCGCTCTTCACCAGACACAGTCCAGTTCTGGAAGAAGACATTTGCCGGTTTCCAGAGCAAGAAACTCTTTCCTCACGTCTTGCCGTCCGCGAACTACACACCCACAATCAACTCTCAACTGGACGCCCGATTTCCGATCACCATCGAAGCCTCGGACCATGGAACGCTCGCCTCTAAGCTCTATCTGGCTCTGGCAATTGCCATATCTCACGAGATAGATGATTCTGATATCGTCTTCGGCGGATCGTTCATCAGACGCGGGGCGCCTGTGTCGGGAATTATGGAGATGATGGGCCCAACCACTTGCATATTGCCCGTGCGCATTCAGTTAGATAGAGAGGAAACGCTTCTAAACGCCCAACAAAAGGTTGCCAACCAACTAATGGAAATGTCGGATTTTGAAGATATCGATACTGTGCGGATAGGAAGGCTGAGTCCAGACGCGACGGCAGCGTGCAGACTGCGAACCACTGTTGTAATCATGCAGGGTGAGATGCTTCAGAGCACATCTTATTTCTTTGCGCGCACATGGCAGCATAAGAATATGGGCTTCCCGACGGCTTTGTTACTCATGTGCTCTGTATCAAGTGGATCAGCCGTGGTTCAAGCCATGTATGACCAGAACATGCTCAAACCGGCTAGGATGCAACAGCTGTTGAACCAACTGGCACAGGCAGTGCAGTTTATTGATGAGGAGCCACATATCAAAGTTATGAATGTGGTATCGACACAGCATAAGGTGGAGAGTTTTGAGAGTATAAATTTATAGTGTCTTACATGCCTTCTTGGGTTTTGTGTGAATGAATCTGTTATTCTTTCATTATGCCAAGATATATCCACTAGCTAAATGTCCCATCACGACTCCCAGTTCATCGGGGGAGGACAGATAAACAACTTTCTTCTTCTCTAGGACTAAATTGGGGATCAGTTGTCATTCTCAGTCTGTAAATGATTCAACGCCCAGAGTGAACACCAATGAAATGTTAACTGAGCAACTCTCGTTGTAGAGGCCACATTTTGTCAAAGAGAGCACGCGAGAGACAACATGAGATCCTTAGAATGAAGACAAACACAGAAGAATTTGGAGTCTATGTCAAGTATAGATATGCAACGCCGGAGTGGCTAATCTTGGGCCAGTATAGGAACTATCCAGGACCTATTTAATCCGCGAAACAAAGACACACATATTCTGAGAAATGAAGAGAATCCCTGTGTTTAGACAAACAATCTTAATATTCGACCAGATTAGCTACTCTCTGATTGGGAATAAATGAAGCTATCTCGAACAGCATAGTCGTATTCCTGAAGAACCTGCTATCGTCCTGCCAAGCCAGCAACCAACAGGCAGTATCACAACTTCCCACCTTGCAAGCTTGACTAACAGTAAGTCAATTTATCTCCTAAACTGGTCTGGCTACTCCGGAGTCCGGACAATTACACAAGTGACCTGAAGCCCTGTACTGGTGGCTGGCTGATTGTTGGTCTACATATTTCTGTCTGCAGCAATGCACGGACCCATCATTTACTATACATGATTAATTGATTTTTGAGATGATCTCAAAAATAGTCCTCTGTGAATTAGGTATGTCCGTATGTGCAACTGTGATAATGTGGTATCTCTCTCCACTATCTTTCAGCTCTGATCTGACTGGTTCTTAGGATATTACATGAGTGTTCACTCACAATCTTGTCTGATATACATATATTGCATAATTACTATTAATGGTTTTGTACTCGGTATTTTTCATTTCCCTATTCCGCCATTCTCGTGTCTCTTTTCATGCGTTGTTTGCTTGTGTTTTCCTTTTCTCAAGTACTTCCCCCTGCCATAGGGTTTTATAATAAACGATCATATTAACTACGTCAATGCCAGCATTGAACGCATCTTATAACAATTACCTACCTTTCCTCTATCTTGATTTCTTAGGTTATTTCGGGTAACCAAACATGGCGCAAATATTGGACTGGTTCAGTGTCAAAGTTGCTCTGGCTGTGCTAATCATTGTAAGCATCACTTTCCATGGTCTAACAACGCCTAGATGGCGAGAGATTTAACGCCTGCATGAATTGTACCAGTCGTATTTCCTGAGTCTCCTCTACAATGTATACCTCCACCCGCTTAGACGGTATCCCGGACCAACAGCTATGGCCGCCAGCCAAATTCCCATCGCGTATGCCGTGATTTTGGGCAATTCAACCGCCTGGCTCAAAGCGCTGCATGACAGATACGGATCCGTCGTCCGGGTTGGTCCAAACGAGCTCAGCTATGCGGACGCGCAGTCGTGGAGAGATATCTACGGATCCCATCCCACGCGACGCGCTGGCATGCCGAGGGATCTAGCTGGTTTTGCATCCATGGAAGAAGGAACCGGTGTATCCTCGTTGGTCACCGCCAGCGAGGCGGACCACATGCGTATGCGCAGTGCGTATACTCATTTCTTCTCCAACCAGGCGTTGGCCTCCCAAGAGCCCCTAATCACAAGCTATGTGGACAAGTTCATCGCTAGGCTCTACGGAGCAGCAGGCCAGCAAGTCAACATGGTGGACATGTTCTCATTTCTTTTCTTTGATATTATTGCCGATTTTCACTTTGGGGAATCCCTTCGCCTCCTCGAGGAGCCAACACATGTTCCCTGGGTGAAGAGTCAGTTCGGCTATATCCGGTCGTCGCAGATGCTGGCGACACTCATGGACTTTCCTTGGGTCATGATGTTCTCCAGGCTCATTCCGTCTGGGTATATCAAAAAGCAGAGAGATGCGTACTTCCGGTTCACCAACGAGCGACTCGAACAACGCCTGGCGGTGGAATCAGATCGACCAGACATCGTCCATCTTGCTTTCCATGCACCTGAAAAGAGGACGTTGACCAAGGGAGAGCTCCGCGCCAATACCCCACTTTTTATGTTCGCCGGAAGTGACACTACCACTACATTGTTGAGCGGTCTTCTAGTACTCCTCGGGCAGCATTCTGCGGTGATGAAGCGATTAACCCAAGAGATCCGCAGCGCCTTCCGGACCAGCTCTGACATTAACATGAAGAAGTTGCGGGAATTGGAATACCTTGACGCCTGTATCAAGGAGGCTCACCGCATCTATCCAGCGGTGCCCATTCCCATGCCGCGCGTCGTCCCGAGGCCTGGAGCCGAGATCTCGGGCCGCTGGGTGCCGGCAGGAACTCGAGTGTATTCTTCCCCCTTCAGCACACAACGATCCACCGCCAACTTCTACGATCCGCATGCTTTCCGTCCCGAGCGCTGGCTCATGGACGCGGATGTTTGCTTTTCCAGCGATAACAAAGCTGCTTTTCAACCTTTCTCTCTAGGGCCTCGGAGCTGTTTAGGTCAGGAGTGAGTTTTCTCATCGCCCCACTCTCCACGTGGTGGTATCTGAATCTGTTACTGACAGCGCCCCGCCCCACACTGGGGTCTATAGTATGGCAAACTACATGACTCGGCTGGTGGTGAGTAGGCTTTTGCTGCACTTTGATATCGAGGTCTGCACTGAGGGAAAAGATTGGTTCGCCGGCCAAAAGGTATGGGGTGCATGGGACAAGAAACCGGTGCCAGTGAGGCTCAGTCCCGTACAGCCTCAATCCGACTGTAGCCAATCCTCTGCGAGATCCATGAATTGTCATTAGGGATTTTTTGTTGGGCTAGTAACTATCATACTTCTCTGTATTGACCAAGGCTCTCTAAGCGAGCTAGATAGCACATCATGTCAAATGAAATTCTCGGTTGCTGACTGGGCACTTCTTTTTTTTGTTTAGGAAAAAATTACGGTTACTCTACCGTCAGCTGAAAATGTCCCTAAATGTGATTTTGCCAAGTCCCTTTGTCGAATCTGCATGACTTGGAGGACTCGAGATCCCGTTTTCATGGGTTTAATCTATGAAACCCAACCCTAGGAATGGACAGAAGGTGCTAGGTCACAGCATATTGGCTTGCTACGAAGTGGAACTAAAAGCTGGGTAATCCATATGCAGGCTACTTACTGAATGTCACGCATAGCCAGATTCTTGATCCTCGACGGGATAACATCACATATCGTGCACTGCATCAATCACCTGAAACGCTGGACCAGCTGAAAAGCAGACAAGTAGATCCGCACTTGGATTATTTAGCATGCAAGCTCTCAACCGGCGCTTGGTTGATGTGGGCAAGGTAGATGGCAGCGATTACCTTAACAGGGGAAAGTAGACGATCGGCATATGTTTGTCGATGCGTTATGTATATTCTGAGTACTTCTGGCTGTATTATCACACACTACATATGCTTTAATTGCTATTTATCCCTGTCAGTCATTTTATCAAGTAGAATGTGCTTCTATGGCTTGTGATCATCGTGTGGATCTCGATTTGGGAGAAGCAATGTACTATGGAGTAATAATAGAATGTGAGCAGTGGCCTAGTTTGCCCTAGATGTTCTCTTTAATATTCCCAACCTCTTTCTCATAGTTAATGACCACGTGTAAAGCCAGACCTTGGAGTCCCAAGCTGAATCAATTATTTTAATAACTCAGGCTGTTCGCCTCTCCTCTTCTCTTCATTACGATCACAAATAATCAGAAATGGCAATCTCCGGCTCTGGTCCTTCTGAGGTGGCCCCTCCAAATTCGTCTGGAATTAAGGTAATCGTTGTGGGCCTCGGGATGGGTGGTCTGGCGGCTGCCATCGAGTGTCATCAAAAAGGCCATACAGTAAGCGCGTTTGACAAGGTGGACGTTCGGACTTTCGTGCGTAAGTCGGAATTCTTCAACCCCAGTTTCTCCGTCCGCAGAGCAGAAGCTGATATAGATTAGAGGGCGATTCACTGGGTATGGGCAGATAAGACCGGGTATCAAAGGAATGACGGTTACTGGGCCCTTCGATCCAGGCTAGCATCGACGTTTTTCGAGCATGCACAGACCCTGGGCATTGACCTAAGCGTCGGTCCAGACGCCGCAGTGGCCCATTATTGGGAGAGCCATGACGAAGCTGGCATTGAGACGGTGAGCGGAGACCGCTTCACGGCAGACTGCGTCATTTGCTGCAATGGGATTAACAGTACTGGAAGACAAAGCATCCTCGGAGAGGACTCGGCAGTCATATTGACCAGTCAATACGTCTTCCGGACGTCGTTCCAAACAGCAGAGTTGGGTGATATTCCCGAGATTAAATGGATTATGGAAGGCACAACGGATTCAGGCAAGGTATTCATGGGCCCCGGGCTTGAAATCGGATTCGCCTCCTTTGCAAATGGTCAGGAAATGGCGATGGCAGCTATGTATAATGTAATGATGTCCCGAGTTTATCTGCTGCTTTCCCTCTTGCTTGTACCAATATCTCACCATGGTCTATAGGTCGATTACGCTCGGGAAAAGCTAGGAAGACCGCCTGACAATGTGCATGATTTAGTCGGGCTTATGGAAGGCTGGGGGGTGCAAGGCAAACTGAGAAACATGCTCAAGCATGTCCCCAACAATAAAATGGTCCACCATTCGCATCCAGAAGTCCCTTGTCCAGGTGGCTGTCCCCAGAGAAAAGGACGATCATTATCGGCGACGCAGCACACCCTTTCCTTCCTGTTATTGGCCAAGGTGCTAGCCAAGCCATTGAAGATGCAGCGGTGATTGCCATCTCCCTTGAATTGAGTAGCAAAAATAATGTTCCTCTGGCATTCCAGATTGCGAAATGATAAGTTAGGTCGCCATCTCTACTTCGATAGGATATAGTCTGAGTTGAAGCTCCAGAAAACCACGAGCTACCACCATCCAGGAGGCAAGCAAAACGATGCACGACTTACATTATAGCCAGGATTGGGCTGCTATATCCGAAGATTCAAGTCTGTATAAAAGCTATCGTCGTGCTTGGATTTTTTGGCATAACTCTCAACTATATGCGTATCAGGAATATGCAAGAGTCAGGGAGGCAATCGAGTCTGGCCAGGGGTATCTTCCTCGCAACATCCCCCAGGGCGGAAAACTGGACCTGGATCCCAAGTTTGTCAACTTACAGGAAGGGCCCTGCTATCTGGACCAAGCTTGCAGTAAATCTATTTGAACAGTAGAGTTCATTAGGCCACTGTCAGAGATGTGTCCAGGACATAATGTGAAAGGGCAAATCCAGTTCCATTGAGAATAGAGTCCTTCAACGGGGATTGCGAACTATATCCATACTACAAACAAAAGTTGAGCTGAAAGAGCGGTGTGATTCAATGTGCAAGGGTACAGTGCCAGAAGATTGTTTGCTTCTCCTTGAGCCCATTGAGGCAAGTTATTCATCTGGGTATCAATCTTCTCAAGGCAGATATCTAGACATGGAGTACCTAGGTTAGGACCAGTAAACTAAAACTTATGCAGGATTACCTGACCAAATGGTCCCCACGCATGGTGCTTGTGACTTGGCTGCATTGCATCAGGTGTAGCACTATCAACAAAAGTGGGCAGCTGAGCCTGGTCCAAAGGAAAGCACCACCATGGATCCAGCCGAGACGAAGTATAAAACTCATTTTTCAATTTTCACTTCATAGATGGAAAAAGCAAAAAAGAGAAAAAGGGAAGGAAAAAAGGGGGGAGGGGAGTGGATCTGTGCATAGGTATGTACCGAATAAGAGTGGTTGACAGCATTAAATATAATACAACAGTGGCCTGAGCAATGACCAGTCAAGCCATTGTGACAATCACTATGCATGATTATAATATGTTATTCTATGCTAAAGGACGTAATTTTTGAACTAGATGTGCCATGCAGATGTAATCCCCCACCACCAGGTAGCCACACCTTGCATGGATCGCCATAGGATACATGATTTTCATCAAACTTTGGTATAATGTCCTCCTTAGCAAAACAAGAGATGATGTCTCCAGTCGAACTCAGGTCTTAATATCGATTGCAACCCCTCTCGCATCCATTCCCTGACCACATCCACTTTACTGAAACAGTATACGACACGATAAAACGTTAATCCTACAAATGTCTCAACACACCGATCAAATCAGCCAGATGCTGAGCCTGGTAGAGTGCATAACACAGGAGGCTCAATCGCTTCGTACACACTCTTCTCAGCAGGACAGTTTCCTGGGTGACAAGTTCCAGAGGATCATCACCGCTTGCAATGAACTGTCAGCCTGTCTGACCATGCCCGAACTTTGGATGACAAAAATTGCCATGGGCTATAGTACAAGTGTTGCAATATCTCTGGCCCTGGAAATGAATCTCCACCAACATATACAAATCAATATCCCCACATCACTAGATACCCTGGTTCAACACACGGGAGGCTCGAAGAAGCTCATCAGTAAGTCGATATTTGTCGGTGCTCTTCCCTAAGATGTGTGCTAATTCACTTCGTCTGGGAAAAGAGTGTGTTATGAGCCAGCTGGTGTCGAACTACATCTTTGAGGCTGTCGAACCGGACCAATATTGTCACAATGCCTTCTCAAGAAGTCTGCTAAACAAGTCACTGGCGGCTTGGATTCACTTCCTGTAAGAGTCCATGTGCAGTCTTTCTTACTGCTTGACACCGGGTCTGACATCAGGCCACTTGCATGAGGCAGCGTTGATGATGGCCTCCGTGCTGCCGCTTACATGACCGAATGTCTTGCAGGAAACCAATTTCAAATCAATGAAAATCCTCATGAAGCTGGCTTTTGCAAAGCCTTTCGAAGTAGGAATTTCCTTCAAGTCGAATTCGTTACCCACACAAGGATGAATGACACACTAAAATTTACATAGCTTCTCGGACGTTTTACGACTACATCCGCGAAATTGATACCATCCGTGGTGCGCGTTTTGATACCGCGATGGAGGCCACTGCCTTAGATCCGAGTCTCGAGATGACCTACCCCTTTGCCAGCTTGAGCCATGGCGCAGTGGTCGTGGATGTAGGAGGAGGAAGAGGCCATCACTGTCGGCGATTGATGCGGCAATTCCGCCATATACAATTCATTGTTCAGGACCACGAGGATGCCGTCAAAAATCTAAGTCCAATCGATGAGGCTGGGGATGAGCATCGGATCAGCTGGCAAGGCCACAACTTTTTTGACCCCCAGCCGGTGAAAGGGGCTGATGTCTACCTGTTGAACTCAGTGCTTATGGATCATCATGATAAGTATGCAGGATGGATTGATTGTTTAACTCCACCTTTTCCCAGAATTTTGCTTACTCTTAGGTGCAGGGCATGCAAGATTATCCTGAGGAATATTGCCAATGCAATGGTGCCGGGCCATTCCACTTGCTTGGTGAGTGACGGAATTGAGCCCGAGAATGAACTCTCTCCGCTATTCAGCGCCCACCAGCTGCATATGATTTCCATCCTCAGCCGCGCTTATCGATCCCAGTCCGATTGGGAAAAGCTGTTTCATGAAGCCGATGAAAGATTACTATTTGAGAAGATCTTTAGCTCCGGAACAGGAAAGGTCATTTACGCTCTAAGACTGAGGGAAACTGATCCTGTGCGTCTATCTGGATGAATGTGGATGATTTGATCTTGAACTTTAAGCCCTTCTATGTCTCCAGTGAATTGAAACACTAGATGTAATAGGAGCAATTCTCCGTACAATCTAATGACCAGGCAATTCGCAATCATTCTTGACTTCAGCCATTATTTGACAGCATGTTCTGCCTTTGAAACAAGTGCCTCTGGACTCGAAGTTATAACGTGATGGGCACCGCCACTCCAGCTCCAAATAGGAGTCGTCTACGGCGAAATTTCTCGTGATCCCTTAATATTCTTATACTGGCCGGCGAAATAGTAATATGGCGGTCTCTACACCTGGTTTTGTCATGCGCTTCGTACTTTGCGCCTGCGAATCAGGGCAGAAAAATAGGTAAATCCTCATTCAATCCATATAGTTGCTAATCAGTTGAGGTAGTCATTCAAGTCAAATCTAGATGCTGACGAAGCCAATTCCAGTTCCCAGGGACAGACTTGAACTGTTGCTCTTCACCGAGGCGATAAGACGTCTGGTAGAATAAGAGTTCAGGAATAAAAATGGTTACATCGACTTTTCGGATTCCTATTGAGGTAAGCCTCACAGCACATGGAACTCCACTCTATTTGTGTGGAACGGATTCTAGTATAAATTGTTACAAAAACAATGAGATATGCGCCAATCACTAGCCGTGCTAGTATACATTTCCTCCTCTGATATCAGGAGCGTTCCACCAGTACCAACAGTCAAAGACCTAATTTTGAGCATCTCGCCGGGAGAGGCTTCATCCTCGCCTTCTTGTCCGAATTGTTCAAGCTGGAAGGCACTGCCAGTGATTCCTCCTGGCGAGAATTATGGGCCACTCCCATCGCTATCCACTCAGTCCTCGTAATGAATGGACGAACTGGCAGCCTGCGCCTCTCCTCTAAGCGCGGCAAACAGGGCAGGTCATCAGACCACACATCGACAGAAAACGCTGCAGCTGAACTTTGTTTATTATCAAGCACCACATTGCGGCAGACTCCTTGGCAATACTTATTGTCACGAGCTCCTACCAATGTAGCTTCCAAAGACAGAAAAATTGGCCAGCATATTGACACAGCCGTATACAAGCCTCTGCTCCTATTCCTCCTACATATCGATGATGGTGTAGGTTTTTCCATCGTCCATGCTGTCATTGAAGGACTTACCTACTGGGCACAGGAATCTAGGGGCCCAGAGACAAAAGACTACAAGCTCTGCTGAGAAGAGAGAGAGAGAAGGAAGAGAGCGAGCGAATTAGCTGACCACACCCAAAATTGATAGTTTATGATAGTCAAATCCTATAAAGATTCAGTCATATCGACGATCCCTCTCACCCCTGGTTCTTTCTGTTCCAGATGTCGGTTGGGCCCTCATCAACCCAGTAGAGACGGAGTCAAGAAGCCTAGTCGTCACTTGAGTGGACCATCATTGTAGCCACCATGCAAAAGCAAGAGGAAACATCATGTACTGAGCGACTTCACACCCTCGCAGATAACAGATATTCCATCCGTAAGGTAGAGCAACAGGGTCGCCGGGACAGTCATCACAAACAGAACGACCAATTCCAAGATTCGTCCTGGCAGGGGATTAGCATAACTTCGTAATCTTGATATTGCTATGGTACCCACCGAAAATATTCCCTCGTCGTTTGACAGTCGCAAAGAGTTCCGTCTTGATAACCTCTTCGGCGCCTCCCCATTTCCAGGGACCGACCAAGCGAAACTTTGTATTTGGACAGGCTCCAAGGGCCCAAACCACCCAGACTCTCCAGCCGCGAGAGAGCGCCTCTAGGAATGATGCCGCTCCGCCAACATCACACGCAAGTTGGTAAGCATACGCATCATGCTCTACACCGTACTGGATACGGCAGCTAGGATTATTCTCAAGAAGGTAATTCCGTGCGGGTCCGAGTGGCTTCGGGATTTTGTTGATCAATGAGAGCACCCAAAGCTGGGATTGCATCTCAGCAAGGGGTGGGATTGCACCTGCAGAGGGTGAGGCGCGGTCAGTTGAGTTTGCCCCAGTGGAGTCAAACAGAGATGAGGGAAGCATTGCATGAATATCCTTAACTTACCAAAACTTGGTCTGACAAAGCCAATGAACCCCACTGTCTCATCTCCAGTCTTCCAGATACCGCGCACGTCGGCCTCGTCCGGCAGGGGGTAACTGTCATCAATGAAAGGGAACTGTTGGGTGTACCCGGTCGCAAGAACAACCACATCAGGCTTGTACGAACTATTTTCGAACATCTTGGATTCCGGGCGGTTAGTCCTTCTGAAATGTACGACTCCCTTGGGATCAATATATTCCGGCCACGGAGCCAGATCGATCCTCTTGCCAGCGGTATCAGGCACCGGGGACTCGATGATAGCAGATCGAATTCGCTGCAGCATATTTCTCGACCGATAGGGGGCACTGATGTAGGGCATAGCCCTGCTCGATTTGGTGTAGAAGACTGAAGAATATAATCAGAGAAGCGATTCAATTGGAGGGAACTTGTGCTTACAGCGGAATTTTCCAAAGTCTTGGTCAGGAAGTGTCCCGACCCATTGATTGTAACCCAAGGTTGTCCCAGTCATCAACCACCATACTGTCTTGACAACGGCTTTCTGGATCACATTCCAATAATCGGAATTCCTAACTCTTGGATGGATGCAGGAGAGCGCGAACAAGGTGGGCGTGCTAACGTCACTTGGGACACCATTGTCCTTTAAGCCTGAACCTCCTCTACCGAATAGGGTCACTCCAGGGGTCCTCTATAGCCAATGTCACTTCCATATTAGCATCAGGACGGAATAAAAAACAAGCCAAGAAAGGTGGAGGCCTTTTACCTTGGTGGCTATCACAAAACCATCTCTGTGGCTGATGGTTGTAGATTTTGTCTTGTCGGAGGTGACGGAAAAATAGGCAATGTCCATCGCAGTCTCCCCAGTCCCCAATATCAACACATTGCCATTTCCCAGCTGCTCCCTTTTCTTGTATTTAGAAGAGTGGAAAATAACGGGTACGTTCTCGAGACCATCGATATCTGGGATGTTGGGCCTCACGTGTAGTCCGGAGCAGATGGCAACCGCATCACACTCCCACAGACCGGTCTCACCATCTTTGGAAGTGAATGTGACAGTATGACCGCCTCCTTGACGTCGTTGAACGCGGGTCACGCAAGTGGATAGTTTGATATGGGGCCAAAGATTGAAGCGTGTGCAGTAGTCGTTCAGATACTTGATGTACGACAACGCAGGCAGATAGTCTGGGCCACCGTTACAGCGGAAATCGGAGAAGGCTGTCAGTTCTGTCGATGACACAAGCTAAACACCAGTAGGTATGAGCTTTATAGAAACGCGAAATTCATATATCAGCAGGCTCACCTCAGCATCTTCATAGGTGCGGTATGTAAAAGTACCACCAACACTGTCTTCCGCCTCAAAGAGTTGAGCCTCGATTGGATCCACAGGCTGGAAATTGTGTACAGTCGTCAAGTACTTGAGCACCACAAGTCCGGAGGGACCGCCGCCAACAACTGCAACGCGCATTTTGCGGGCTAGAATCGAAGTAGATAATCTCTCAGCTTCTGGAGGCGAAGATAAAATGTGAAGTGACTGCTGGAGTTGTGTCTGACGATCTAAGTCAGTCCTGGATGGGGCTTCAGATGATTTCAATTTGCTATACAAGAAACTATCTGAAGCACCTTCAGTTCATACAATCTGTTAAATTGCTGTGTGCAATTTTTGCATAGGAGTTATATATGAACTGCAACTTCGTTAGCAAGGGGCTAGTTTGTAGTTCCAAAGCAGTACTGTTTAACAGCATGTTGCAGATGCTTGCCTAGAGGATACTGTTGGATATGCAAGGATTTGATAGGTAATGGGTTTATGCCTTTGCAGATACTGGAGTTGAGAACATTTTGTACAACCTCACGATGTCGGCAATCTGGCGGACTTACAGGTCCATCCAATCAGCACTGCTTGGCCAGGGACCTGAGGATTCATTGGGCATTTTCCCTTGCTCACACTTGATAGTTGGTCTCACTGCAAGCAAGCGCTGTAAGTGATCAATCACAAAGACAAAGACAGGGGCATCTTCCATGACTCGGCTCAGATCGCCCATGGTTAAATTCGACGCGGTGTATTTTGCTTAAGGCTAACAATGCCACTGGCCTATTGGCTGGTTTGAAGTTTTTGACCATCCTTAGGACATCCGCACACAAACAGATCTACAGGCAAAGCAAGGACAGAGATATCCGGAAGTCGATCAAATAGACCTTAGTGAAGAACATTTTTACTTTTTGCTTCTGCCTTTTACTCCATTAGTATGCACAGATGTATCAATCCATCCTTCTACAACCCGGAATGTAGTACAGCTGCAAGGGATCAGCGGAAGAAAAACAACAACTAAACCATAGACAATTCGTCTGACTGAGTCTAACCTCGCAGGTAAGCATAAACCAATGAATGCATGCCAATAATCGCGAGAGATTATGTGATAAAGATGCAGTATACATGCAGGAGCACTAAGGGTGCGGCCCACAGAAGCAGGCTGTATGCAGTTGTCGCCAACAAGTCCGGGAGATGCAGCAATGGAGTCACACCGGTATAGCTCCGATAGGTAGCTAATAGGGTTCGTACCACTCCATTCCATGAAGAGGGGATTTTCGACGGGGGCTCGTGCCATCGTTCCACTCCAGCTACTATTGCCTTATTCGGCGAGGCTGTTGATCTAGATATCTGAGCGTCTGTTATGCAGCTGTACCGGGTCACAACTTACTACTGTACCTTTTTGTTTTGTTCAGAGCCATCCAAAGCTCCAATAGATACAAGCCCAGCATAGGATTTGATTATAAGCTAAATGCTGAAGTACCAAAGCTCTGGCTCGACTGGTGAAAAGTGGTACGGTTACTCAATGCCAAAGCAATGCATATACAGGAGTCTGCCACATATCCTGCATGTCAAAACTCAAATACAAAAAAGTATAATACAGAACAGGCACTATTTCAATTACATTTCAGATACATTATATGATATTTATATATAGGGGGATGATATAGCGACACCCCCTGGCGCCTTACCGACACCCCGTAGGTTCCAGCGACACCCCCCTTACCCGATCGGGTAAGGTTTGGTCATGTGATCACCGCGAATTGGGAAGCGGAGGATGAAAACAATTCGATTTACCATATAAATTTGATGATAGGATTCGCAGGTTGAATTTGTTCTAATTCTACAATCTAATTATACATTCTCTTAACCAATCAGAACCCTCCATTCAAAATTGAATAACGCTTGTCATGCCCTCTGGGATGCCATTGTAGTGAGCCCCCCCCTACCTGCAGCTTTGCCCACGCCCACGCCCTCCGCGACCTTGCCCTCCGCGACCTCACTACTGCGTATCTTAAGGCTGATCACCAGATTACTGACTGTTTGCTTGACTGCTAGATAGCTGACTGCCTCCACACCCGCGCCTGCGCTCATGCCCTCTCCCTCTCCCTCTTCCCCACGCGGTTCTACCTTCCTGCGCGTATTGGAACACTGACAGATCTCACTGGGGTATCTTACTGTATCTTGCTGCATATCTTGCTGCATATCTTGCTGCATATCTTACTGCATACTTGCTGCGTATTTGCTGCGTACTTGCTGGTGTAGTAGTTGGGTGATTAGCTAAAACACGGATCACATGTGCGGTAGAATCCAAATGAGAGAATCGGGAAGCGCCAAGTGTCCAATTAGGATGGCTCAGGGGCCAACTATATATAGGCTGACTAAGTCGGGACGCTAAACCTAAACGGGATGGAATCCTGACACCCCCCCTCGGACCGAC